>NW_009934988.1:28559-43966 GCF_000696875.1 Nestor notabilis
CTACTACGAAGGCAAGAGAGCAGCAGTTCACTGGATATGCCCTCAGGGGTGACTTTAGAAGATGGGGCTCATGTGTTGAAGTGCAGCAACTTCATACTGGAACCAGGGGTCAATAAAATAACATTCAATACTCAGGTATGTTTTTATAGTTGAGCAAATGTAAGAAGAACTAAAATCACTGGCTGAGGAAGAACCTAGTGCTGGCAAGTGGCACCTGTATTGCTTCCTGTTAAAGCTTGAGTGATGCCATTACCCTCGTGGCTTTCATTTTGCTGTTCTAGACTTTGATTTCCCTTGAAAGAAGGCTGTTGTGTTTGTGCCAAAATGTACAGGTGATTCCTATTTGCAATGATTTGAGTTGGCCTTCGAAAACTTAAACACATTGATTATTGCTGCCAAAAATGAAACTGATAAATTCATATACAAGATAACGTACCACTCATGAAGTCTGCCTTCGCTCTTGAGCTCATTCAGGATAAGGTTGAAAATGTTAATGGGAATACATTTTTTAGCCCCTAGCAAATGACTATGTGATTAAACTTGGTTGATAGCCTGTTCTTCACTGTGGAGAGTGGTAGAATATTTTTTCACTTGGTGGATGTAGTAAACCTACCTGTAAGAAATATGACAAAGCTCATCTTTTTAGATGTCAGAATTAAAATTGCCCCCATTATTCATCTTAATCATATAAAGAATGAGAAGACAAGAACGTAAGGATTGTGTGCTACAGGAATACTAAATTTGCATGAGCAAACACCTATGAAGAAAAAGTTTCACCATCTAAATGCCATCCTCAGAAAATGGGATGCTATTACAGCCCTGCTTCTGCCATATAGTGGTGTATATGAAACTCTCCCAATTCCTGGCTTACACATGCGCTCTAAGTCAGCTTACTGCTTGGAGTAATAATTTTTTCCGTACATTCTTCCCCCAGCAAGCTAAGTACTCACAGTGATTGCTGAAATATTTAAGGACAGAAGCGTCCTTAAAGTGTCACATTGCATTTCCACTAGATGCATAGTAACTGGAAATCAGCAGGCCTTGAGTACCAGTCCTGTTGGTTGTGGTGTTGGTTTGTTTTGTCTTATTTTTAACTGCTACTCATTCTGTGGCTTTGTACTTTGCTGGTCTGTGGTTTGTTCACTTGGTTTAATGAAATGAGGAAAGGCATTTACCTGCCAGTGTAGTCCTAGAAAGTGAAATGTCAGACATTTTCAAAAGCAAGACTTCACCATCTGTTTTGCATTCCAGGGAGTAGGAGCTTCTAGCCTCAATTATCATGCTGTTCAGTTCTTTGGGTTTCTTTAAATACTTTCTATGTATGTCCCCACCTCTGTAACCCTTCATAGGGAAGTGTTTAGCAGAGTTCAATGCTGCAGTAATGAACATAAGAGCAGAGAAAATTTAAGTGAGAAAATCCTGAGAAATTCAGTGTAGCATCAGAGTGATTAACAAGGGATGAGGTAGCATAATGAGGAATGCGACAGATACTTCATAGCCGCTTCGTTTTGTGAGCGTTATCCACTTTCTATATTGGAAAGGGCATGGATCCTATGAAGAGAGAAAGTGTTTCGCAGTCACATATGGTATATATATGCCTGCTAGGTTTGCCATTTTCTAATTGGTTTACGTTAGCTTTAGTGCCCTTTAGCCTTTCCATTCCTCCAGCACTGGGACAGAAAGCAGTAGAGAGGTGTGCTTGGTTCAGTGTGCACACACACATTTGTGGAACCTGTGTGGATAGCAGGTATCTCAAGAGAGAACTCGAGCTCAAGTCCCTGATGATACAATGTGAAATGTCAATAATGTCATTTGAACTACCCACTGACCTAGTTTTTTAGGTTTCTCATTCTTTTAAAGGATTGGGACAAGTTAATGGGATTTTTAAGATGTCGGAGGTCTTGCTGCCTGCAAATGTAGTTTTCTGTCAAAAAGATGAACATGTATGTAGAACTGGATTTTAGGTGAGCGAGCCTTACTCAGAGAAAGCTGTTAGAGACTGTTCTGAGCAGGCATATTTTGGCTTAGTGGAATCAGTAATCAATCTGAAACCATGGAAAAAGAGATATGGATGAAAAGCTAGACACAGTTCTGCTTTAAATTTGCCTTGTTCTGCATGATTCTGATAGCTGTTGGAGGATAGACAGCCTTATACTTGTAACTTTTCTGTTTTCCTAACCTTACTTTCTTGAAAGAAATTTTCATGGAAAGACTGCTCGGTGTGAATCCTGCTTAATTTTATACAGTTGTTCAAAGCATGACTTACCTGCCTTTAAAGGGAAAATCTGAATATGTCATAATTTTGACATGATAACATGCTGAAAGCTTCACTAGATATGAGTTGCAGTATTTACAAAATATATACTAAAAATCCGTTATCTGTGTCACTTTTACTGGATTACATAGCCAGACAGAGGAGAGAAACTGCTGACAACTTGTTTTCTAAATTTTCTTACAGTAATTATTAATTGCACTACTTTTGCAGAGACAGGAATGACTGTGCTTCTAGGATGCAGAGGGAGTTTGATTCTTTCTGAGGATCTTAGGCTGATGATGAGCATTATTCATGCTGATAGCAATCTTCCAGTGTATTTTTTTTAAAGCTTTAAAAGCGATCAGAAAGCATTGTCTGAATTTTTCAGGCTGATTCCATTCCATGTTGAGGTTTGAAGTATGTTTATATACAAAAGACTTGCTTTTCTGTTTATAAAGTATTCAAGGGTTCAAATTCAGTAACTAATACAAAAATGCATAATACTGAATTTCAGTCAGGATTTGCTTTGTAAATAACTGTGGGATTTGAAAGCTAAGTTGTTAGAGCTTTTTCCCCTAACTTCTAATCGTATTCTTTAGATGTAGTTATATCCAGCATCAATATGTATTACACTTGGTAAAATGGCACATGGAAAAAGAAAACGCTTCGTATTCCGCAGCAGTAGTAGCTAAGAGCAAATAGAATCAAGAATAAATATACTAGCAGATGTTACAGATTTGCTTTTTATGTTATCAGAAACATCCCAAATCCTGTTATTCAGGGTAAGGGAAGAGTTTGAATTCAATATGCATGTAGAACTTTTTTGTAAGCATTCAGACAGGGTGTGGGCTGGGGAGTGTGTGAAATTGATAGCTTGAATTAAAAGCTGTGCTTCACAGAACTGTAGGATTTTATGAATGTTAGCCAAATGAGCACTTCACTGCTTGCTAAATATCTTTTCAGTATTTAATAAATATAATAATATTTTAATGTATGTGGCATTTGGAGGGGGAGGGAAGCAACCAATGAACAAGATGAAAAGCACCCCAAAATAACAATTTGACAGCATAGCTGCTGTATTAGTTATTCTGATTATTGGTACTTGTTACTTACGGTGTTTTTTCGTGAATTAGCCAGCACTCTAGAGCTTCTCTCTTAATGGAGTGAAAGGGGGTCCTTTGTGAAAATTTTGTTGCTTATTCAGAAAAGTAGTCTGTCATTTTAATTTATAAATGCAAAGTGTCTGATAAAAATGAGCTGAAAACATGCTGTTCTTTAGTAGAAGGTTTGTTCCAGAAGCTTTTACTAAATTGAAAAACCCATTCAAATGTTTTCTTCAAAGGCCAAAGAACCTGGGACATACACGCTCAGGCAACTGTGCACTTCAGTGGGAAAAGTACAGTTTGTCCTTCTTCATATTTACCCAATTGTGCAGTATGATATATATTCTCAGGAGCCCCAGCTGAAAGTGGAACCGCTGACTGGTAGGTACAGTTGCTAAGCTGAAGTTGTTTTGATGATTTCCATTGTACTCTCATGGGACTAAAGTGTTTTCTGTCTTGAAAATTACTCAGAAAGTTTTTGCCTTACTCTTAATTTTGAGTGTAAAATAAATTCTTGCTTTTCAAATTGTCCATCAAGTATGCCCTGTCAGTGGTGGCTAGTTTTCAGTAATTCCAGGGGTTGGCTCTCACTTTTGAATATAAATTTGAACATGTATTGTCACTTAAATATCAGATACCATTTGAGCTGCCACACTGATTAGAAATGACTATTTAAATTTGCAACTGACTGAGCTCCTTATTGTTTAGTTCTGTGATGCTGCAGTCTCTTTGTTATTTACAGGAAACTGGGATTCTCTACCAGACGTGATAATACTAAGTTATTAAAATTCAATACTGAATATATCCATTGATTTCACAGAGACCTGAGTGTTACTTGTTATAGAGTTTATTAAAGTTTATAAGTAGAAGTGATTTTGTTTTCAGGCTATTACCTGAAGCAGTTGAATTTATATGCATTTTGTACTATCATTCTAGTTACAGTGGTTGCAGTGTGTGGTGAAGGAAGGACAGGCATATTGGGCATTAATCAGATTAGCTACCCCTATGAAATTGATGGTTGTGATTCAGATATTTGAGAGTCTGTGTACATACTGGCATTCATGTTATGTTGATTATGTAAATACAGCACGTGGGTACGACTGGCATTGTAGGACCAAAAATATAAAGCTGTCTACAACCTGAAGAGCTTGACAAAAAAAAAGTAAATTATTTGGGATTCCTGTATTTCACTGGGTTCTGTGCTGCTGGAGCTACACAGGTTTGTTCACTAAAGTTGAAACAACTGGTTTCTCCACACCAGTGTATCTGAGCTAGGTTAATGTGTTGCATAGCACCAAACCCCCCCACTTCCAAGTTACCCTAACATGTGACGAATTGTCTGGGAATACTGCTAACAAGCCTTAGCAGTGCATTGTAACCATCTGCTGATGAGTACTGGAACCTGTTAACAATATCTTCTTTCTCCTTCAGATAGCCTTTTGGCTGGCATTCCCCAGAAGGTGAAATTCACAGTGACTACTGGTCACTACACCATGAAGAATGGGGACACTTTGCAGCTCAGTAATGCGGATGCCATGCCTATTCTGTACCATCCGGAGAGCAAGGCAGTGATCTATTCCAACATCAGGGGTAAGCAAGGAAGTAAAAATTAGTAATCTTTAAATGGCTGAAAATTCAGTAATTCTGAAGTAAACCTGTACTGACATTAAGGTTAAGAACACTGAAGCTGTCTTTTTCAATAGCTGTTAATAAGAACAATTCTGGTGACTTGCAGCTGAGTACTTCAGTGCAGGAAAGGGCTTAAACTTTGACCCTCAATGTAGTAGTATGAACTTTGCAGAAAACATAGCTGGACAGCTTTTACTTTCATTGATGTAATTCAGTAGGCATGGTGAAACTGCTGCCAAGGTGAGCATGTGTCATGATTTCCAAGGGAATCATGGTGATCTTTTATTACTATGTGGGTTCTATATTCACTAGACCATTTTTTTGTGAAGTAGTTGCAAGTAGGTTTTTATTTAGTGCCCTATGTAAATAGAACATTTCCTTCGGCCAGTGTTTCATTTAAACAGATGACATCCCAATTCCCTTTTTTCTGAGGATAAGTACTCTATAGTCTCCTGAGTTGCTCAAACACAAGCAACTTTCACATAAATGTGAAGAACAGTCTTAAAAGACTTGATGAAATTAAGATTAAAATAGACTATGCAGAGGTACCCCATGTGTAGTACTTTAAACACAGATGATGAAGGATGTGTATTTGTGTATTTTTGGTCATGCACGTGTGTGTTCAATAAGTTGTAAGGCTTTTTTATGACTTTTTTTAATTATGTGATTAAGGATATGCAGGACATTGTAAAGACTTCAGTAGATGTTGTGATGGACTGATGTAGCTCTTCAGCCTGTTTGAAGTTTGTTATCAAGTTGTCCTCTTAGTTCTTTCTTGAACACTGGAAGGGTATATTACATGGAATGTGGTGGTTACCTTCCTGCAGTTTATAAGGACAGAGTGTTACTATTGGGAAGTTGTAAACAGTAGTATTTAAGATGTGTAGATTATAGCTCAGTTGAAGAGATTACTGCGGAGTTACATAACATGGTTTCTTGTTGCTGTTTTTGCAAACATGGAGGTTGTGCTAGGAAATACTTATCGCACCACGTTTTTCTGTGACTTTTTAGAATAATTTCATTGCGTAGGTACAGATTAAAATGAAAATTGGGAAGGGATGAATGGGTTTTAAATCTACCTACTTTTCCCCATTCGACACAACTATAGAGAAGATCTCAGAATCATCATTAAGGATTCAGTCTTCTGAAAAGATCACAAGCATCACTTTGCCAGTGGCTCCTGCATATCACGTAATTGAATTTGAGCTAGAAGTCATGTACTTGCCATCAGCCACACAATCTGTAGTGGAGAAAGAAAATACTACCAATAGAGAAGTTCACAGAAAAAACAAAGAGAAGCAGAAACAGGACAACTGCATGGCTACTGTTGACCAAAAAGTAAGATGTAATTTAACATTTTTATTATTAAATGTATTTGATCACAAGGGCATACTCCTTACAACATAGAAGTGGTGGTGATGGGGCAGGGGAGAGCTTGCACTGAACTAATTTCCCTTAAAAGATGTACATGCAAAGATCTTATAAATGTAGAGAAACCATAAGCATAAGCAGAAATATGTACTGTGTTTACTCTACTGCCAACTATTCCACTGGCTAGCAACCTGAGATTTAATGTTCAAATGCTCAGTTTACATAGGATGTAAGACACGCATGTCTTTGTAAAAGGTCTTCAAATTCTCCCTTCTAACTCATGGGGAAGATATTTCTTCCACTTGCAAAGAAGCTGGATGCTGTGTTTGTGCTTAACACTATAGTGTTTCAAGCTGTCATACTATTTAGTTGGAGGTAGCATTTTCTCTTCATTTTCATTATGAAGGGTGAATAACATACGCAGTATGTAAAGAAGCTATTCAGCTGACAACAAAATGATCTTAACAAGGAGTACCACCTTTAACAGTGTTACTCCTTGTTAAAACTGACCAAGTGTGCTGCCATGTATCCTTGTGTGTGAAGAGTCAGGTAAATAGGAATAGCTGTAGATCAGCATTGCTAAAATGTGATGTGATGAAAGATTTTTATTTTTAATTATTTTATTGTTCTGCATATAGAAATGTGTTGCTAAATATATACGCTTAATAGTTGAAAGAATGGCAGCATTCACTTCAGGAGAAGTTCTTCAGTTAAGTATGTTGCTTCAAGTTAATAAACATTAAATAAATTTTTGAAATATTTGGAGCTTTTATTTAATATATACAAGTATTATCAAGACATTTCAATAATAGATCTTACAACAATTTATTTGATATGGACCTTTTATCAGATCATTGTATCAAAATGCTACTAAGTATTTTAGTTTCCTTTCTTCTATTCCCCTTCTTTTATTTCTAGTCTTCAGAACTGGGTATATGAGTTTCCACAGGAAAAGCCTCTTCGAGATTTCAAAATCTGCTCAGGGGAAACAAAACCCTAATATTTTGTGAAATTAGTCTTTGACATACTGATTTTAAATCTTTTTCCCCCTTCTGGATGCTTTAGCTGTAGACACTTGCTGAGAAAAATTTTGCTTAGGAATGAGAACAAAAGCAAAATCGTTATGCCAAAGACCATTACAAATAAGAACTTTGTTCTCTCTTTCCTTTAGGTAACCATTGATTGTCCTTGGTCGATTTACTCCACTATTATTGCATTAACATTCTGCATACCTTTTAATGCCAAGCATTCCTTATTGTCAGCTGGCAAACGGTAATGTACTCATTAAGTATTTATTGTTTCTTCCTACAAAACATAGAGCTGGAGTTTCATAAGTAATATTTATAGCAGCCTTTTTTTTTTTTTTTTTTTTTTAACTGGGCTTTTGTTATCTTATACAGCTTCCCATTGGAAGCTTGTGCATTTCCGCTAGTGTTCTTTCATAACAGTAAAACCAATTTGTGGTTTCAGCTATTCTGGAAATAAGACCACAAGATAACCAAGCTACCCTGTTTCTTTGTAGTTCTTCATAGAATCATAGAATGGTTTGGGTTGGAAAGGACCTTAAGATCACCTAGTTCCACCCGCCCCTGCCATGGGCAGGAACGCCTCACCCTAGACCGTGTCACCCAAGGCTCTGTCTGACCTGGCCTTGAACACTGCCAGGGATGGAGCATTTACCACTTCTTTGGGCAACCTGTTTCAATATCTTAGCACCCTCACTGTAAGGAACTTCTTCTTTACATCTAACCTGAACTTCCCCTGTTGAAGTTTAAAGCCATTACCCCTTGTCCTGTCACTGCAGTCCCTGCAGAAGAGTCCCTCTCTGGCATCCTCGTAGGCCCCCTTCAGATACTGGAAGGCTGCTATGGAGGTCTCCACGCAGCCTTCTCTTCTCCAGGCTGAACAGCTCCAACTTTCCTAGCCTGTCTTCATGCAGGAGGTACTCCATCGCTCTGATTATCCTTGTGGCCCTCCTCTGGACCACCTCTGTTCTTTGAGTTACAGCCTTGTTTCTATAGACTCAGAAGTATTGAGGAAAAGATTGAAAGAAACAGATAGACCTTCCATTCTGTTCTTGCTTGAGCTGTGCACTTTGAAAACAATTTATGGACATGTACTCTTTCAGTGTAACTATCCAATTTTTGTTGAACAAACTGCGTCATGTTTTTCAGGAAATATGTGCAAGTCTGTGTACAGAATTTGTCAGACCTCTGTTTCCAGCTTTCAGACAACAGCCTGAAAAATTCTGCTGACTGTACAGATTTGCAGCTGGTACCTCTGAACCCTGAATCTCAACAGGTAAAAGATTTACTTGGTGGTTTATGAGCTCATTGGCAGAACAGCTAGGTGAAAGCTCTTGTTAGAACTTATACACATACATTTTGTAAGTAAGTAAGGCTGATAGCTGATACTAGATCAGACCTTTATAGTCCTCTGAGTAACTCTGATTCTTAAAGATGCTTTAGAAGGCATTTACACCTGTAGATCTTGGATTCAATTCTAAAAGTTGCAAAGATTATTAGGTAAGTTTTCAAACTTGGCCATTTGCCTCATGCAAAGCACTGCATACCTGCTTGAACAACAGCTATACAAATGTAATATCACTAATACCACTGTTAACATTTAATTTGTTCATCTTAGGGTGTGGTTTGTCATTAGGTTTTAGGAAAAAAAAAAAAAATCAGGTAGAGACTGTTTTCCAATTAAATACAGCTGTAAACTAGTTAAGTTGCAAAACAGTCCCTGTGAAGTTTTTTTCAGTCTGAACATGATATTGGTCATTCTTGATGCCTAGGAAAACTATACACAAACATAATTAGTATCTTTTATTAAATTGGGTTTTTGAATAAAACATTTTTCACGCATACTTGATTCTGAACTATTCCTTTTTGAAACATTCCTTCTGACAATGAAATGCATCCCTTCTTTTAATTAGGTGTGCCTTGTTTAAAAAAAAAAAAAAAGAAAAATCACTATTTTGGTTGCATATTTTCCATAATGATTTATTTAACACTAAATAGGTAATTTGTTTTTATAAACGATATTAATGCCAGAACAGACAAACTTATGTATGTGCATTTCCACTCCTTTCTCAGAGGAAGGAAGGAGCTAATACTATAAACATTCTCTTTCAGGTCATATACAGTAAGCAATCGATATTCTTTGTATGGGAATTGAAGTGGACAAAAGAGCTTCCTCTCTCCTTGCAGTGCCTGTTTTCAGTCAGCTTTTGTCCAGCTACCTCTGAAGAACAGTCTCTTACCCTGAAGCCGTTCACTTATGAATTCCAAGTCGAAAATTTTTTTGTAAGTACTCTTCTAAGTATAGTATATATTAAGTGAATATGGTTTCCTAATATGTGGAAAGTTAAGAGATACAGTGAAAAGCCTTCTGTTTACCATTGCTACTGACTTTGAATCATTGGAAAGCCAGTTTGTTGAACAGTACAACTGAAGCCTGATATGATATGGTGGAATTATATAGTTGCTACTGGACTGTGGGGAGGAAGTACAAGTACATGTACAAGTGTACTTATCTTGTTTCATTTTTTATTGTGTTTTTACCTTCCTGGGCTTGTGCCATGGAAACTGTCTGTGGATTACTGAGCTGCTTTTTCCCTGCAGGTTTAAGACTGTGCTCTTTAAAGCAATTTGCAATTTCCAAAAAAACTTTGCTATTAAAAGCATTTGAGTTGGTTTCTGTAGTGCTTGAGATGAGCTCCCCTAATGAAATATTTAGGCCTTTCTAGGCCATTATCTTAAATGTTTCTTCTTTCCCTTTATGGACAAACTTTTTACTCCTTTCATCAGCTAGGAAGCTTATAGACTCATCTCGTAATTCAGTCTTGTGCTACCCTTTGTGATGCTTGGGTAAAAAGTAGCAACATGAGAAGATTCTTATTCGGTTAAATCCTTTTGTCTGTTAGCCTATTACAAACTGGCATTGAGCAATATTTTAGGTTGTTTGTGGGGTTTTTTTTACCTACTGGCACATAACTAGCGTTTGGTGGCCCCTGTATCAACATCTTTCTGGAGTTTTTAAAGAGAATTAACTGTGCTAAACAGTGTGGGGGAGGGTTGGTTGAAATTTAATTTTCATAGTAATTAAAAATTAGGTCTTTGATAATGTGGGCACCATTATTCTGGGGACAGTGATGGTAAGAGTGATGAAGCAGTTCTCCTGTATTAATCAGAATTCGAGTGTGTGTCTGGGAAGTGAGGAGCCAAGAAACATTTTTGATACAATTTTGTTTGAATAGTAAGATTATTGTCCATTTAGGAGCATTGGAAGGCTGAGTTAAAGCACAGAACTGGAGGGGGAAATGGTGTGCTCGCTGCTGGTGTCAAAAATAGATTGAATCAAATTTGATTATTTTCTCAAACTGAGGAAGATAATGAAGTGAGCATTACTTACAACTGAATTTGGCACTAAAAATATATAATAGGATGTGGATGTTTAAGTTTGTCCTGTATCAATTGTCCAGTTCAGTTTAAACACAAATAAACCACCTTTTTTTTTCTTGATAACAGCACTGTTTTCTTCCTGACAGACATTGTATCATGTGAAAACTGAAATTTTCCCACCACTGGGGGCAGAGTATTGTAAAACAGGCTCACTCTGCTCTTTAGAAGTGTCAATCACCCGACTCGTTGACCTGTCGGAAGTTGACAGAGATGAAGCATTAACGGAATCAGATGGATATTGCACAACAAAACTGATGTATGAGGGTGAGAATATTTTTCTTAAGTATCTTGACAAAATTCCCCAGTAGTTTTGTCTTGATAATGATATCTGCCAGGCTTTCTATGGCATGTATTCTTGTGTTGTGAGTACGGCTGCTCAGCAATACTCATTTTGCTACATTGAGAACATTTTATTTTTTCATCATTAATCTGTCTTCAAGTGGAATATCCATCCAGTCTGAACTGCATTTATACTTGCTTGAGGCCCAACTATGGTCCCTTTTGTGTAGGGCTGTTTGTAATTACCTTGCACAGCTCTGCACGCATAAAAGCAGATGGGCTTTTAGATATTGCTAAAATACTCATTTTCAGTGTGCTCTAAAACTGTACTGAGTGTTCTCCATTTTTCAGAAAAGATCTTTATAGTGTTTGTTCTTTATTTTTGCAGTTGTTGACAACAGTAGTAACTGGGCAGTCTGTGGAAAAAGTTCTGGTGTGATATCTATGCCTGTAGCAGCTCGAGCAACTCACAAAGTCCACATGGAAGTGATGCCACTGTTTGCTGGATACCTACCTTTTCCTGATGTCAGATTATTTAAATACCTCCCTCACCATTCTGCTCACTCCACACAACTTGATGCTGGTAAAGCTGTCTTGACTACATGGCTTCTTACAGAAATGATTCTGCTTCTCCTATGTTCTTTTGTAAAGAGAAAAGTGAGGCTAGGAAGTATATTGACCAAGTACTTGTAGGTGTCTTTGCTATTTAACTCATGCACAGTTCTGACTTGAAACTTACAAAATGTTGCTCTAACGGGAACTTTGAATTTGGGTTGCAGCCATATTCCTCTGTGAGGAGGAATAATAATGTGTTTTCTTCTATTTTCTTAAAAGATTACTGTGCAAATTAGTTGCCACTAGATTTATAATCAAGTGAAAAATACTTGGTAACCCTTTAATCCTGTGGTTTTATTGTCTGTAAAGTGCACATCTACTGTGTCTTCATTAGCTTTAGAGTTAGAATTTTTTCCCCAGTTTTTGAAAGGATTAAGTGTTCAAGGCCAGGTTTGATAGAGCTTTGAGCAACCTGGTCTAGTAGGAGGTGTCCCTGCTCATGGCAGGGGGGTTGGAACTAGATGATCTTTAAGGTCCATTCCAACCCAAACCATTCTGTTATTCTGTGAAATAGAACAACTGTTGAAAATTTGTGGCATATAAACCATATTAGATGAAGAGGTTAAATTGCCACAGCCACCTACTGTATTTATCTGTACTGCTGAGTAGTCCCAGAGCTGTAGTTGAGAATTCACTCCTACAAGCAGCTTAGCATTTGTTTGCAGAGCTCCAGAAACTCTGTGCACCCTTCTAGCCTGTGACAAATGTGAGGTAATGCTACTTAAGTTTTCTTCAGAAACAAATATAATTCACTCTGTTACCTCCGTTGCTGGCCAGAAGTGTGCACAGACTATTAACCTCAGCAGAAATGACTAGTAACTGCTACCATGTGGCAAGCTGGCTGTGCATCTGAGCTCTGAAATAACTTAAGAGTTGTTTAACCACTCCATGGAATAAAACTGCAGGTTTTTGTTTTAAACAGATAGCTGGATTGAAAATGATAACCTCTCTGTGGACAAGAATGTGGATGATCAAGCTGACAGCAGCAGCATCAGGAGCAGAGGTAGCTTGCATTCTGCAGCTAGTGGGGAACACAAAGGTTTGCCAATGCCCCGTCTGCAATCCTTCTCATCTGGTCAGGTCTTTAACTGCAGCACGGGTATGCAAATACTTGTCATTCCTAGCAAGGACGACCATGTTCTGGAAGTCAATGTCACATGACAACTCAGTATGAAAACATGGAAAACAAAACCCATTAGAAACTGGATATGAAAGCACTTTAAAGGATTATGACCCCGATTAGTCTTTGTTGTAACACTCTAAGGAGATCTGTGGCACTCAACATGTACTGGCCATGGAAGCACCAGACAATTGTATCAATTTAAATGTACAGTGAAGCTTGTGTCAGCTAGTTTATATTGCCACTTCAGTAGGTTTTGTGCAAGCTATTGGGTTTTCTCCCTTCAGTCACATCTTGCATCACAACACAGGGCAACAAAAGCAAAAAATCCAAATATTTGGACCACTTTTTTATTTTTTTGACTGGCAGCTGAGACATTCGTTTCACGCTTCCTACATATTTTAGAATTTAGAGTTGGATGATATAATTATCCAAATCTTGGATTTTTATTTTAATAATTTACAAGCTTTTCCACACATGTGCCAGAAACACAACAAAGCGTACAGCAGCACATGCCCTGGTGTAATAGTTGTTTTTCTGTTTGGTTTTTGTTTGTTTCTTTTATCATTGTTTAATTCCTGCCTTTGCAATTTTTTATTAAACTTCCATCGTTTGCATACTTAGGTGCATGGAAGAGCTACTGCTATAAACAATCTTAACTGAACAAAATTCGTTAATTTTTTGAGGCTTTCTCCTTCACAGAGTAGACACTGTGATGTCACATATTATATGATTTTTTTTTTAATTATTTTTTTTTTGGTGGGTGTTGGGTCATCCTCTTGCATAGTTCTTACCAAAGAAAGATATTGTTAGAATTTAATAATAAATTATTTGGCTTATTGAGTTCCCAGATTAATTTCTTTTATTACCATTTCTAAGTGGCTTGGTTTGCTGCCTCAGTTATTAAGTTGGGGCAAAAATTTCAGTATGATGTGATACTTGAACAGTCAACCTTTCATCATAAAGGAGTAGTGTAATTATTACTGATTAGAGGCCAGACTTCCGCATTCATGATGGAAGAAAGAGGTTGGTTTGATATAGGAAAGCTCACAGATGTAGAATAATTGTGAAGAAAAGTTAAAACATGTAACTTGAAGAATTTCATTATTTATATCAGAAATGTAAATACAAAAAACGTTAAAAAAAAGTGTAATTTTTGTGAATGTTGCAAATCCACCTGTGACTGGAAAAATTACAACTCCTGATGTCCTGCTTCTGATATTGAAACTTGTGCATTTAATGTGAGAATGACCTTTTCTACTTGCAGATCTATAATGGTGCGTTGTCAACAGACTCCACAGAGGAAAACTGTCCCATATCAAATATTTGTCAGTAGAACTAAAGTGAGGAACTGCTTATTAGAAAAGTTAATTGTTGTTGGGTTTTTTTTTTGGGTTTTTTTTTTGTTATTTTTCTAAACTCAGGTTCTGCTAAATTATAAAGGGAAAGAAAAAAACAATCTTTCCCAAAAGAATAGCAATGAAGTTGAAAACTGAATAGACACCCTGCACTGGTCTAAGCTTTTTTTTAATTATTATTATTTTTTATTTTTTAAAAAAGTATGTCTAAATAGATGTATAAAGTAGACCTACTAGCTGAAAATGTCATGCATCTTCTTTCTGTGAAGGAATGCCCTTTCTCTGTGGAAATCATACCATTTTATTCTGGATAAAACCCAAAGCATCATTTAGTGTGAATGACTGCTGGGATTCTTTGACTGGAAAAGGTAACAAGTTAGTGACTTTGACACTGCAGGTATTATAATTAATTCCATTTTCATGGTTTGCTATTAAATCATTTTTCACATTGTTCTGTAATATACTGTTAGATCAAACACATTGTACTAAGATTGTTTAATGAAATTGTAAGCGTTACAGTTCTAAATATACATGTTTTAAAAAGAAATCAACTTCTCTGCTGCTGTGACTTGTGAACTTTTGTTTTAAAGAGTGATTGCTGCTTCTATTTTAGCCAAAGCTACTTTAACAGAATGTTTTCTAAGCTTAACTGGGGGGCTGTATTCAGAACAGCACTCTGAAGTGTGCACTGCGGGTGTCTGACATGGATTGCCACTCTGGGAAAGAGCTGCCCAGCATGTAATCAACGAGGTTGGAAAAGATTTTAAGATCCTTTAAAAACAAAGCTTTAAGGTGCCAACTCCACCACTAAACCATGTCACTAAGGACCTCATCTACATGGCTTCTGAACGCTTCAGGGATGGTGATTCTAACGCTTTCCTTGGCAGCCTGTTCCAATGGCTGATCACCCTCTCAGTGCACAGATTTTTCCCTATCTAAACCTCCCCTGACACAGCTTGAGGCCGTTTCCTCTTGTCCTATCACTTGTTACTTGGGAGAAGAGACCGACAGTCCTTGCTATTTCCTCCTTTCAGATAGTTGTAGACAGCGGTAAGGTCCCCCGGAGCCTTCTCCAGACTAAACCCCAGTTCCCTCAGCCGTTGCCCATCAGACTTGTGCTCCAGGCTCTTCACTTTGACTTGACTTTTACGTCCCAAGCAGCCCCGCTGCCACCAGGGAAGCTCACAGGCAAGCACACGCCGCTGCCTGCCT
>NW_009934989.1:0-58065 GCF_000696875.1 Nestor notabilis
TTGTAGCGGTGATAACAACAACAGCAGCGACCTCCGCGTTGTCTTCTTTAGTTCCCCGGTGTCTCGCCGCTGAAGGACGGAGGTGGCCGGCACGCAGGGCGCGGCGTGCCCCTGCTGCCCCTGGGCCCGGGCAAGAGAGTGGTCCGGGGTGATGGACCCTCTTTTTGTCCAGCTTTGAATCCTTCCTTAGGTGCTTCGTCTGTGTCATCACTACTGATGACAAATCTTTGGTGGTTTTGTTAGTTTGTTTTTGTTAATAGCACCGAATTTTGTATGAAATGGTGTAAGTCACTGGTCTCAGGCTAATTTTTCTGCCTCTAAACTACTTCACAGGGGTGCTAGCCGTCCGATATCGGAATAGATGTGAAAATACAGCTTCAGACTCTCATGGCAAGTAGTTTAATGTTCCAGCTAGGTCCAGCTTTTGGGAGGACTACCTCTGTAAAAGCTTTTGGATACACGAAAGTTTCAGTTCCCGTGAGTCATGTGCTGTTACTGTACTTTCTTCAGGGTTTATTTTTACAGACGAGTCTTTGGCTGTCTGCCTGCCAGCTTTTCGTCTCTGGTGGTGGAAAAAAGCAAGTAACATTCTGTTTTCTCTATGTCTTCCCCATTTGGACTTCCTGTCTGCTGCATATGGACTTCCCCCTGCGCTGAGCTGCTACACCCTTTCCTTATTGTCACCTGCCAGCAGTTTCAGTGTCTGCCAGTGCAATCTCTCATAAGTTTCACAAAATTGACAGACAAGTTTCAAATGGATTTTGCTGCTGCTTGCAAGCAAGCCTTAGAATGACAGTGGTGAAAACTGACGTAATACCGTTAGTGTAAGCTCAGGCTTGGAGAAATAATGTAGTAGCACCACTTTATCTAATTGCTGATGGTAGTATGAATGATGCGTAGTGCAACTTATGCCAGTTGGAGCTGCTTTAAGTTTACTCCAGTATTAGAATAGGCAAATTCATTCTGAATTTGAGTTCAGCTGTTTTCTTCCTATCTTGGGCATCTTAAATTTCAGAGGTAATCAAGTCTATGCTAGTGCAAGTGCAAGCTCCATGACTTCCGAACAAGTACTTCTCTTTTCCTGTGGTGCAGAAGAACTATCAATCCTATGTATTCTCTAAGAATTACATGAAACAAGTTGCAGCTGAACTGAAATAAGGAGATAAAAGGACTTTCAGCCACTGAAGTCTCAAATTACATTCCAGGAAAACCTATTAACGGCCATCTAACTTTGGGTCCATCAAAGCTCATTACATGTCTTCTTTCTTTACCTTGGTGTTCTCTAGGTTCATGCAGGCCTGCCCGGAGTCTTCTTGAGAAGCAGGTTTGGGTTGTAGTGTTTTGCTCCAAACATGTACTGACGGGATCAGCTTAGAAAATACCACCACCAGTCTAGTATGGCATGTGGTTTGGTGGTTTCTTGTGTGCTGTGTCCGGCCTCTTAAGTTTTGATTTCCACCCGCTCTCCCCTGGTACATAAATAGCTTTAATTTGATAGATACATAGTTTACCTCTCCATCCTTAACTGAGAGTCATAGTACTCTTTTAGGAAATGGAGATGTATTTTTGAACTTCCTTATGCTCAAGAAGGCACTAAATTCAGGTATTTAATTTCCTTTCATGTGCTGTGGCCATTAAGGTATTATATGGATGGTGCTGCTGCTTTTTTAAGCTTGTGATCTCTGCCAAATCCAAGCCAAAATCTTTTATGAAATAAAGTAAGTGTTTCTGGATTCAGGCACTGTTAAGTGCCTGAAAAGCTAGGTCTTGCAGCCTAAAGGAGTAGATTTTAGGCTGTTTGGTTCTGAGTCTGCATTTTGAGTGCTTTTTTTTTTTTTGTCTTTAGATATTCATAACTTGACGTGCAAGCAAGTTAGATAATCATAGAAGCATAGCATAGTTAGGGTTGGAAAGGACCTTAAGATCATCTAGTTCCAACCCCCCTGCCATGAGCAGGGACACCACACACTAAACTATGTCGCCCAAGGCTCTGTCCAGCCTGGCCTTAAACGCCTCCAGGGTTAGAGCATTCACAACTTCAAGTGCATGAGGCATATAATGCGTTTTCTTTTCCTGATGTCATGTACTTTAAGTTAATAAGTGTTTATTTATGAACAGGGATAACACTTGCCAAAATAGGCACAAAAGGTCCTTAGTCCCATATCCTTTTATTTCTGTGTGGAAAAGTTATGGGAAAATCAGCACATGCTCCACAGTGTGGATTCTGTTAATAGAACAGCAAAAACTTAGTTTTGTAACTTATATTTAACTATTGTCTTTTTCTAAATTGCTATACTTGCAATACAGTTAAGTTTAACTAGGATTAGTATGAAGCATTTCAGTTGTGTGCTGGTGTATTTAAAGCTTATTTTTTTTTTTTTTTTTAATTCCCCTCCCTGCTTCTTTTCTTTAATAGGGCATAATTGTGGAAATTCTAAGGATGTCTAAGATTTCGTTTGCGTTCTCACGTTCTGGTTTTTGTTTCAGTTGACAGCTTTATTTTCCTGTCAAGAGATCTCTGGAACAGAGCCCAAGCAAGAATTTTTTTTTTTCATTTAGATACACTGGAAGCTAATCACGAATACATTTTTAAAAAGTGATCCAGTCTTTTCCACAATACATATCTTTACTTAGCATCTGTTTAATTTAATTACAGGACTCTCCTTGTTTGTGTGTCTATCCTCTCCCACCCAGCCTCCCTGCTTCTCGGACCTCAACAAAAATTCTAGTGGTGTGTGTTGGGGCTGGAGTTATCTAATGCTCACATTGCTCTGCCATAAAGAACAATCTATAGACAGTGCAAACTCTTGAACTTGGGGGCGGTTAGAGTGACTTTCTACAGCTTAGAAATGTTATTTGGTGGTTTGAGAGGTTTGTGTCTCTTCCACCATGTGTTTACTGTAAGCAACATCAGTTGTTTTTTTTTTTTTTTTAAATAAATAATGGAATTATTATTTGAGTTTGAATATGACATCTCTTTTCAGTATTCAAAGATAATAATAGATTAGAATTGCTTTTTCTTTTTGTAAGCTACCAACAGACTGCTTCAAATAGTGGGTAGCAGCACTGATCTTGGAGTACTGTTGAAGAATAATAACAAATAGCATAGCTGCAGCATGAGAAGGATTTCTTTGACTCCGCTTGATAAGGCTGAAGAATTCATTTGGTAAATGTCAGTTTGCCTATCTAGTGGAAGTACTGAATGTGTAAAAGCATGTACATAAAAGATGAGAAGTTATACTTGTTTGGGTCTGGTTTAATTCTTCCTGTTCTGATGGCTTTGTAACTTTTCGGATAATTTGGAACATTTGGATCCATTAAGATATTGAAAAAAAGTTCAAAGTGAAAGTTTTATAAGAACAGTCCTATATTTCCATATCCTGGAACTATATACCTGTGTTCTCAGAAAGTATAGTACTTCCTGTCATAAGCTGGCATCTACATGAAAAGACTGTGGAGATTGTGCTCCCAACAATGGGTGGTGTGCTTGAAGCTGGAAATTATAATCATTATACCTCAATAATAATTAATGTACCTCAATATTATTAATAATTACTCTATTTTAAAGGTTTGTCGAATTCACAGAATCCTAGAGTGGTTTGGGTTGGAAGGGACTTTAAAGATCTAGTTCCAACCCTCTGCCACAGGCATGGACACCTTCCATTAGACCAGGTTGCGCAAAGTCCCATCCAACTCGGCCTTGAACACTGCCAGGGATTGGAGCATCCACAGCTTCTCTGGGCAACCTGTTCCAGTGCCTCACCACCCTCACAGGGAAGAATTTTTTCCTAATATATAATCTAAATCTCTGCTCTAAATTGTCCTTTAAAAATAGTGTTTTACTCCAGAAATTCTCTAAGTGGCTAAACCGGCATGTCATACCCATACAGTATGCTGGTATGTGCAGTGGAAGTCCTGGCAGGGACTGTATATCTCAATGTCAGTCTATTCCCGCCATTGACTTGGATCTTGGTGTTCTGCCCTTTTTTATATTCCCTTTAAACATGGAGTAAGAAACTGATCAGAAATTAAATTGAAATTTATTGCATTTGGGTATTCATGGTTATAGACAAAAATGAATGGTTGTGGAACAAGCTAGTTTAAAGAAATCATTTTTACAAACTTGTAGGTATCAGGACTACAGAAGTGACCTTGGAACACAGGAAATTTCCTTCTTAAAATAAGCTATTTACTTTTTTTTAATTAATGCACGATTCTTAAGTACTTTGCCTTAACAGAATTGTCAGTTTAGAGAAATGATGCTGCAATGAAAATTCTGTAATTATTACTTTCTAAAAGAAAAAACTGTCACATTGAAACTTCATGTATTAGTCCTGTTAATTACCTCTTCTAAGTATGGTGGCTTTTTCTCTATAATGAAACTTTAGTTACGTATAACCTGTGCAAAAATAATAATCTATTGAGTAATGGACAGTTTAAAAGGTAACGAAGTGCTGCTAGATTAATTTATTTCACAGAAAAGATTTATTTATTATAATGGAATAATTTGATTTTTTCACAGACAATGAAACTGCTGTCTATACACTAATGCCGATGGTTATGGCTGACCAGCACAGGTGAGAGCTGCTTTACATTTCTTTTTTTTCTTCTTATTTTTTTTTTTTTTTTTTTTTTTTATTTGTTCTTAAGGTCTGAAAAACCAGCATGTTTGCAAGAGTTGTAGCTGCTGGAGCACTCTCACAAGTCCTGCTGCTGAACAATTCTGCTGAGATCTTCTGAGCTGAAGTTAGTCACTGACTGTGTGCATTCCAGCATGAGAAACCTGTTTTGGTTTATGCCATAGACTTGTTCTGCTGATACACGTAGAAAAATTTGTCCTAGGATGAGAAGAAATGCTTTTTCTTTTTTTTTTTTTGTATCTGGGGTGTAGCTCTGAGTGTGCATTTACCAATGACATAGCAACTTTTAGTCTCATTAGGCATCTTGGAAAGACATGGAATAAGAATTGTACAGTGAGATTAAGTTCTTCTGGCAAAGGTGACCAGCTGTTTCTTTTACCCAGCGATCCTCAGAGTGATTGGGACCTGGGGGATGTATAGTGCCAGCTAAGTGATGATACCTTCTGGTGAGTTTTGTAGGCAAGCAGATCTTACTGAAACTGTAAACTGTTTATCTAATCAGGATAGACATTTGTTCTGCTACATAATACCTTGTTGAGATTGCGTGCAAGGGTTTTAAGTTATGTGATCAGCTCGTTATTAGAGGTTGAAATCACAAGTTCACTTTCAATTTTGCTTGTTTTGGAATATTTTCTTAGCTAATATTTTATCTTTATTACTTCATTAAGACTTGAAGGGTCCTAGTTAAATTTATTATCCTGTTGGCGTATCATGTGTCGTTCTACTTCATTATGATGATTTCACATACCAGTCTTCCATCTGAACTTTGCCTGTGTTTGGGAAAGCTGCTGGGTATCTGGTTAGGGTATATGTGTAGAGATAAGGAGGCAAATGGGAATTTATTTATTTTTCAAACCAAAGCTATTAATATGCTTGTTTTCCATGCTTGTAATGAAGTGATTTGACCATCTGGTATAATTCTTACTAGTTTACGTTTGAAACAGTTGCCCAGTGTTACAGTTCATGTTTTATGTACAAGTGAGAAGTGAAGGAGTAAAAGTACTGTTAATACGCAAACAGTTGAAAGAAGTTGAATGTTGTTAGTTGGAGTTAAAAGAAATAGTGATCGAGTAAGAAATAGGGTACTTGTGAACAGTATATACTTTGCTTGGATATTGTGAGATACTTTTAATTAAAATTATATTTTTGTTTGAAGGTCTGTCTCAGAGCTGCTGTCAAATTCAAAATTTGATGTGAATTATGCATTTGGACGTGTGAAGAGAAGTTTGCTTCATATTGCAGCAAAGTAAGACTTATCTTGAGTCCTGTTGTGGTTTAAGCCCAGCTGGTAACTCAGAACCACGCAGCTGCTTGTTCACTCCCCCTGCTTTTTCCTTTCCCCACTCCCAGAGGGATGGGGAGGAGAATTGGAAGAATATAACTCCCATGGGTTGAGATAAGAGCAGTCCAGTAACTGAGGTATAATACAAACCACTACTGCTACCACCAATAATAATAATGATAAGTGGAATAAGAAGGGGAGAGGACTCAACCGCTCACCACCTGCTGATCGATACCCAGCCCGACCCGAGCAGCGATCTGGGACTTCTGGGTAACTCCCCCCAGTTTATATACTGGGCATGATGTGCTGTGGTATGGAATACCCCTTTGGCCAGTTTGGGTCAGGTGTCCTGCCTCTGCTTCCTCCCAGCTTCCCCTCCTCCCTGGCAGAGCATGAGACTGAGAAAGTCCTTGGTCAGAGTAAACATTACTGAGCAACAACTAAAAACATCGGTGTTATCAGCGTTGTTCCCAGGCTGAAAGTCAAAACCACAGCACTGCGCCAGCTACTAAGTAGAAAAATGACTGCTGTAGCTGAACCCAGGACAGTCCAGTCCAGAAGTTAACAATGAAAGTATTACCACAAATCTAAGGCACCAATGTAAGCTGGGAAACTCTGTAGTACCAGTTAACATTTTGTTTTTACACTTCCTTTTTGTATTCTGTTTGTTCTTTTAGCGCTGTGCCTGCCTCACTGAGGGGGGTAATTTTTACACACAGTATCAAATGGCTTTCTAAATTCTGGTGAAGGAAGTCTAAGTGGATACTTTTTTCCTTTCTGTGAGATCTCAGTCTGTGAAGAAATGTAGCTGTTATGTATATCCTGTATAGCTGTATTACTCTTGATTTTGTGGATTTAGAGAAATCTTGTCTGCACGTGATGCTTGTCTTTGAAGTATTCTAAACCCCTGAGAAGTACTTCGATGTTTGTTGGGAAGCAGCTGTGCGAAACTACTTCATATGACCAAGCCTGAAGGGAATATAACTTAGCTACTCATTTCTAATATTTTTTTATATCCTAGATAAAAGGCTTAAGTGCAAATTTCAACTCCATGACCTAGATTATTTATTATTTATGTAGCTCTTCACTGGGGATAAATCTTTATTGCCAAGAAACAGCCAGATTAACATTACCTTAATAGAAATGAACCATATAGTTTTTGAAATGGCCTTTCAGGAAACTAAGCTTTAAACTAGTGAGTGAATGTTTTATATCTGGGTCCCATTTTGAATATCTAGAAAGCTCTTACATTTAAACTGGAAAAATAGTAAAAATAAATAATAGTGGCATTGTATATAAATAGCAGGTACTTGGGCATAATGTAGGTAGAAATTCCAGCTTTCTAGGGAGACTGTTGTAGAAATGTTTCCCAGGTACTCTATCTCAGAATTGCATGCTACTTATGTAAAATTTACTTGAGAAGGTACTCGAAAAGAAATGCAAGCAAATTTTAGCATACATCTTAGAAGCTTCTTTGAAAAGCTGTTTTCATTGATCATAAACCCCAAGAAATTGTGTTACACCTAGTTCCTGGATTCTTTTTTATCTTGGCTAGTTGTTGGGTCATTAAGAGGTCACAGAGATGCTGGTTTTGCAACTTACTGTGCAGCCAGTCTTCGGTTTCTTTGGGTTGTTGGATAGCAGTTTTGTCATTGAGGACATTAGTAACAATGGGTAAGATGGTCATGATAGATATGAAAATACTGTATGTTTATCCTCCCAATCAGCTCTTCCTCTTGAAGAGTTCAGGAGCAAGATAAAGATACAATGCAAAGTTTCTGTGTCCTTGGTGACATTGATTATTCTTTATGATGAAAAGAAAAATGGAGTTACAGGTTCAAAACAAATAGCAAAGAATACTTGCATGAGTTTTTCTGATTCTTCAAGTTTTAAATATAACTTCTGGACACTTAAGTGTAACAAAAAGAATTATATTGGAATTGTTATTTAATGGAAAATTCAGTCCTGTGACTAGGTTAAAGTCAGGGAGGTGAGAGGAAATTGTAAGCAAAACATTTTAAACAGCTTATATTTTAAACAACTGGCAGTCTTAAAGATTCATTGTTGAGTTTTAAAATCACTAAAATCACATGAAAGGCTAGCATCTGTTCAGTAGTGCAAGTTAAGATCACTCAGTTCTCACTGCATTTAAGTGTCTTTAGCTTTGTGTAACTTGAATGATGAGGGTGTAAAAATGGTTTTGTGTAAAGATTTTTCTGCTGAATGTAATCTGTATGTAGTATAGCTGTTGTCTTCAATATAGATTTGGTTTGTAAATATCCTTGTTACAGTTTCTCCCTTCCTTATTTTGTTCTTAGCTGTGGATCAGTCGAATGCCTTGTTCTGTTATTAAAAAAAGGAGCAAATCCAAACTATCAGGACATTTCAGGATGCACACCTCTCCATTTAGCAGCAAGGAACGGGTAAGAAAGTTTTTAAAACTCTTAAAAAGGTTTTGTGCATAGTGGACTTGAGCTGACATGTTCTGCCATATTTTTGCATACTTGAAACAAAATACTTTGGTTTTCACTTTTGATAATAGGATGGCACACTTATAGGGTTCATTAAAGTTACTTTGAATATTCAGAAAATATTTTTTTTTAATGAGTAGGAAGTTATGTCTGAAATGCCAATTTCAGTGCCAGTTATTTTAGTGTTTTCTGTTAAGTAGGAGGTTAATGTTTATTACAACAGTGATTGAACAAGGGGTACATTCACTTTCCAGTTAGCTAAGTAAGAAAAGATTTCAAAGAGGACACTGGAGGATTTTGAAGATGCAGGTATTTCAGAGTTTTCTCAGGTAGTGTCTCTAAGGAAATTTTTACTACAAGCAAAGGAATACTAAGTTTGCCTGCATAATATTAGGAGAGAGGAAAAAAAACCCACCTGAAAATGATGAGCAAGCACCTTTTTAAGATCTTTTAAGGTCTTATTTCTTGAATTGCAATATGTGGAAACATACACCTGCTAATAGTAATTTTGGTTTTTTGGTTTTAGAGCAGGTATGTGTTACAGTAACTGAATTCTATCATGGCTCATACTTCAAATGAGGAGGTAGTGTTTAGTGACTTTAAGGTATGTGGGAGAAAGGAGACGGAAGCAGCCAAGTGGTACGTGATGAAATGCAGAAATATGCACAAGAGACAGGTGGGCAGAAGGCATGAGAAATCGTAAGAAGTACCAAATAAAAAGGAAAAGTAAGAATAAACTCTTAAGGGTAAAGGACTTGGAGCACCGGAGAGCATTAAAAGACCAAATAAAACAAGAAGTAGGAAAAACACCCCTACTTTCACTAAGGCAGCTATTGTTCTTGCCAGAGATTTATATAGATTACAGTGAGCGTCTTGTTATTTAGTGATTTAGTGGTGTACTGTAAATGTGTTCACTAAAGTGTACAGATGATGATGAGCTTCATGGATTTCTATTAGCTGAGCTCTAGCTTCTTGCACTGAGAGTGTTCATGCTGAGCTGAAGCTGTTAGAGTAGTGGTGAAGTACTTCTGTGGTTTCCACAAAAAACTTTCAGCTATGTTTTTTAACCCTGTGCTGTCATATACTACACTTGCACTGCATGAGTCTCTGGTGCTACTGATGATCACTTTTTCACATGGTCAGCACCATACTCCTTATAAAGTAGAACTGCCTGCTGTAGTTTGTACAATGATGAATTAGAGTGAGTGGAGTTCTAAGATACTTGGTCTTCATAAATGATTTTTCCTGCTTGGGTTTTAATGTATTGTTTTGTTTGTAGCCAGAAGAAATGTATGAGCAAGCTGCTGGAATACAGTGCAGATGTCAACATTTGTAATAATGAAGGCCTGACTGCAGTAAGTGCTACTCATTATAATGGCGATCTTAATGAAGAATTTAAAGGTTCTCATTTCTTAAGCTTCTGCCTTCTTACATGCCTTCTTACAACTGCTGTGTGTCCAGTGCCCTTAAGAATCAAAAGCTGTGATCTAAGTACCTCAGCATATGATAGTATTGTTCTATTGTTCAAAACTTCTCTTTTAAAACATCAACAGTAGCACAGTCAGGTTTAAAATAATATTTGTGAACTATTTCTATCATTGCTAAAGAAAACATAATCATTTTTACTTAGATTCATTGGTTGGCTGTCAATGGACGAACAGAATTGCTTCATGATCTTGTTCAGCATGTCAGTAATGTAGATGTTGAAGATGCAATGGGACAGACAGCTCTTCATGTAGCTTGTCAAAATGGACATAAGACAGTAAGTTTTTAAATTTTATTAACACAATGGCTTTGTGAAGAATTGGGTAATGCCTTGATATTGCTGTGTCTATTTTCTTTATAAACTTCAGGCTAGTCATGCACTTTATAATGGTTGGAAGTGTGAAGAACTCTATTGTTTGTCTTGGTATTGACTGCATACACTTGAATGGGAACAACTCTATTCTTGTGGAGATGGTTGACCTCAGTGTTTATGGGAGCTTAAGGGACTTACTGTATACTATTCGGCCATTCTGTAGTACTGTTATTGCTTTGTTGGTAGCAGGTTTTGATGTAATGCTAAACATTTAAAAATATTCTTCCTTACTTTTTAGAATGTATTTAATTTATAATTATACCAGCAATCATGTGCTTTTGAAATCTGAAATGATCCTAATTTACTGTGAATAAAAAATCACTACAGAGTTGGGTCAGTTAAATATCTAATATTAGAAGTAAACAAGTTCACATGGACTCCTCTTTTATTGATCTGCATGAATAATTTTTAGGCCTGCCCTTGCATTAGGGCTCACAACTACTCTCAGAGTACAGGTCTGGATGCTTTAATGGAACTGCATTACAGTATGTAGAGTTACACAGATTGTCTCCAGGACTATTTACAGTTAAATAAAAATTTAAAATAAAAATTAAATCTTTCTACCCAATTCCTTTCTGTTATCATTGTCAAAGCTCAACTTTGGAAGACCAAATTCTGAGAAACTGTTAACTACAGACTTTTCCACTTTGCGTGACTGGAATATAGCAAAGTTTGTTTGAGAGTCTGCTCAGTTTTTGGGATTTGCTTGCTTATTTCATCATTTGCTTACTTATTTTATCCTATTTCATCAAGCGTTTAAATCTTCAGCTTGTGATAAGGCTGTTTATAGCTGTCACTAATGTGAGCTTTACTTCTCTAAAAAATGTCAGTTTTCTTTTTAAATGGCTTGTAGTTCCAAGGGTCTTTGGGATTAGCTGAAGATCAGTAAAAGGCATTGTTATAAAAAATGGGAAGTTCAAAGAAAGCTTTATGAGCTCTGACAGCCATGATTTTCCATATAGTGATTAGGAATTTTGGTTTTGAGATTCATTATGGAAAATTAAATCCTTCAGTGTAATTAGACATGCATGACACTAAATAGTAGCAAACCAATAGACTTTTCTGTTGCTTTTTTCTAATACCGGTATTTTTTTCTGTTCTAGACGGTGCAGTGCTTGCTCGACAGCGGTGCTGATATAAACAGGCCGAATGTGTCAGGGGCAACTCCGCTCTATTTTGCTTGCAGGTTATATATTCCTTACTTTTGCATACTGTGCTAAAAGTGAAATTGATCCCCTCTCCCACACATGCCTGTCTGCAATAAGAATGTTTAGAAAGCACATTTAGGAGACATAAAAGCTGACTGTTACTTAATCTTGCCTCATGTTTGAATGTAGTTTGGTGTCTCATCTAAATACTTTGTACTGCAGCCTTATGTACCTTTTTCTAACAGACATGTTAAATGCAGATGTGTGTGTTCTAACATGAGTCGTAAATTAATAACTGCTGAACTTTTTTTGGGAAAAAAGAGATATACCAACTTAGATTATACTGAGTACACTGAAAAGGCAACCTTTTGTAAGGCAAGTTTCACTGTTCTTTAGTGTATAGTATGGTATTACAGTGTATGTGAAATGTGCATATATGATTGAAAGTTACAGTATTGAATTATATAGTTAAGTTTATCAGTTCTGTTTTCTTCACAATTTAATTTTATGTCAAAACTAATCACGTGATAAATGATCTTTTGTTTTAATTGGAGCATTTCTGCTATTTGGTAGAACATTTACAATTTTATAATCCCTGTGCTTTGGTTACAGTTTAAATAGTTCACCTATGATTAAATGTTACTATAAACAAAAGGAGAAATGGACTGACCTGGTGGCCTGCCAAGAGTTACGTTGTGGGAGCCTTGGTCTCTGGAGCTAGTCTATTCTGACTTTTGGCAGTTGAGAAGAAGTGACAAATAAATAGCTGCTAGCTAATTGAATGCCTGGGTGCTTGATTTAGGGTCAGGCAGTGGAATCTATTTTAAAAGAATTAAGCAACTTGCCTTGGGTTGGAGGTTTTTCATGAGAAGAGAATGTGTTGCAAGTACAGTAGTGATGTTCTTTTACAAATCAACAGTTAGAGCAGTTGGCAGGGTAGAATGAACAGGATGCATAGCAGAGGTCAGTGTCTCCCTAGTCAGAGGTGCCAACTGGTGGTGCTGCCACCTTGGAAGAAAGGTTATAGGTCCCTGATGACAGGGAGAGCAGGATGTGGTAGCAGTGGATGATGATGGCTGGAGAAAGGATATTGAGGCTCAAAGTCTGACTCTGAAACCCCTAATTTTGCACTGTGCTTCTGCAGTGGCCTTGAAAAGTGGTAGAAAAATGTAAGTGGTGTTATCTTCCATCCTGTGTTTCTGCTTAGTTTCATACCGTAAGTGCGTTTTCTCCTGGCTTACATGGCTTTGTTTGAGATGCAGTACTCTGATTATCACTTATAGTAGAGCATAAGTGCTGTGTTAACTCTTTCTTCTCTTCTTTTGAACAGCCATGGTCAGAGAGACACTGCACAAATTCTTTTAATGAGAGGAGCCAAATATTTACCAGACAAAAATGGTGTTACTCCACTGGATCTCTGTGTACAGGTATTAAGTTAGCAGCACTCTTTCTGTGAACTTCTGTCACTTACTACAGTGTTACTCAATCAGAGTTATCTTTTTTTATTTTTAAGGCCTATGAAATATGGTAGTCCATTGGTGAAAGAGAAATGAAAAAATAACTTTTTGCAATTAAAGAGTTCCTACAGGCAGGTTCCCAATTTGTACCCTTTGCAAAAGTTTTTAACGTCTTTAAAGACTTTGCAAGATAGGAAGGAGCTTGTGAGAAATTAAGAGTTTGCAGAACTCCAGTTGACTAGAAAGTTTGGGAATCCTTGTTTTTTATGATTAATGTTTCGAAATGTCTGCTTCAATCTGCAGTTTTACAGTCCCTAGGGCATGGCTTTATGCATCAAAATTCTGTCAACATTTTTAGGTGTGAGTAGTGACACCTGGTGTTTGCTGTTTTATAATGATGATCATCCTGTGTGAGCAAGCAAAATATTTTCTTTCCTTTTACCTCTTCTTTATTCCCCCCCGCCTCCTTTGCTTACCAGTTTGCTTTTTGGTGTAGATACATCTTTCTAGAAGACTGAAATTATAGGCTCATATACTTCTTGCTAACATGGCATTTACTTTGGTATTACTTTGATTTTGAAAAACTGACTTTTGTTAATTCTTGTGGCTTTTGAGTGATTTCAGTTTTAATACCTAATTTTTTGGTACCAGGAACAATTAAATGAATTTATTTAATGAATCTGTTACCACTGTAGTGAGCTATAAACTGTCATGCAAAAAGAAGGAACCTCTGGATTTGCTGCATTTAATCCATTACAAGGTCATCTTTTCAGTGTAGAATTTGTTGTGTTTTCAGGTGGTAGGTGCCTGCTTAAAATTGCAGGTGTGTTAAATAAAAGTTAATACGAATAAAACACAAATTCAAGTCCTGTTATTTCTAAAAGTAATTTTTCTCAAAAGCTTATGAAGTTAAATCTGAGCTGTTGATCTGAGGCGCAAGTGGAATCATACTCATATATTGATTTTAAAGTTAAATAATCCTTTCATGAATTTATCCTATTTCTTCCTTTACCAAGTCAGATTTGTGCCTTACAGACCTTTAGAAAATATTTGTTCTGAAGGATTACATTCTGTGTAATTAGGTAGACGTGTGTCATCCATCAGCAGTGGGAAGAGAAGCTAAATACTGCACTGTTTTTAAGCACTGGTAAATTGGTAGGTGAAGCGTTTTTCAAATGTAACTTTGGCTTTCTGAGTGGGAAAGTGTTTAAAAAAAACCCCAAAACCCCAGCCTAAAACAAACAGAGGAAAGGGAGCAGATATATATGAGCTGATATACTGAAAAAAATCGATCCTGCATTCTCTCAAAAGTTTTGTTATATCTCATTTTGAGACATTACTGAATTTCAGTTTATTTATGTTAGGATTGGATTACTCCATTCAGTATTAAGGAAAAAAAAGAAGGTAATTCTCAGTAAGTTTTAATGCCTATAATAGTATAAGCCTCAAGTCTAATGTTTCTTTTAATTAAAATGCATTTTTGTTGCGTTTTAGGGTGGTTATGGAGAGACTTGTGAAGTCTTAATACAATACCATCCTCGACTTTTCCAGACAATAATTCAAATGACACAGAATGAAGATCTACGGGAAAACATGGTAATACAGTATTATGTGTTTCACAGTTACCAATCTGTGTGGTGGAGATCTGATGATTTAATATGAGTGTCCTGATTAGAATACACTACCAGAAGTTGACCAGTCAGTGCCACAGTAGTTGATCACAATGTGGTTTTCTTTCCTCCCATGGAAAATACACAGTCTTCACATAGTTTTAAACACAAGAATTTGGGGTTAAATGTAGAATCTATTTTAATTTGGTGTTCTAACTTTGTATTTTGGCGAAGTAATGTAGACAGTGTAAGAAATGAAAAAGCAGATTTGCTGCAAGCGCCCTATGTCTTGTTTGTATGAAGGTGCTGGTAGACAATTCTGTATATACAATTACTTTGTGTAATAGGGCCTATTTTCCTTCATTTAGTGGTTATCTGGAGACATCCATTCTAGGATATGTCTCAAGGCTTAAATCATGTAGAATGAGCAGGAACATTTGGAGTACGAGCACTCATCTGTATGAAGTTGCTTTGTGCAATTACAGTGTGAAAAATTGCAGCCGCAATTTCATTTGGTTATTATCGCTGTAGACGAAACTATCCTGTTCCTTTTAATGTGGTGCTTCTATACCTTGTTTCTTTTATTATTGCATGGTAGTGCAATCTAAAGCAAAGGAAAAGCAAAGAAAAGATTTTTTTTTTGTTTCTTGATTCGCATAGGAGGAAGGAAGCATGGGATGCTTTTTTTTTCCCCTTCCAAATCTAGATAGGTGTGGGTTTTTAGTACGTTGTTTGCTTGAAAATAACTGGAAACAATTTCACAGACTGTAAATTAAAAAAGAAAGAAAAGAAAATTTAGTAAGGTACTGGCTGCCACTTCAGTGAACTTCGTTTGCTAGATTTTTGAAGTTTTTATTGTTTTCTGTAATCCCATTACTTCCACTGCAAAACTGAGCATTTATAAGTCTATATAGAAACAGTTTTGAAATTTCTGAGACAGGTCTGAGTTTTACAAAGTAAAATGTCAGAGAGGTGAGAATTCTCAAAGTGTATGTTAGAAGCACGGGAAATGGTGTAGGTGATTTCAAATAAAGTTAACTAAAACTATGGAACAAAAAAGACTTTCTACAGGAAGGGAAATGGCAAAGCATATTATTGTATATTGTGTAAGTGAAGACAGTAGATGAGAAAAATTAATGCCTGTCTGAGTAATGGAGGAGGCGTGTGCAAAAAGATGAATGAGAGGTTATGCATACTATATTAGATAATACGTGGCATAGTTATGCTTCATTGCCAAAATGGAAACATATTTTAAGTATGGTTTTCTATGGCCAAGTCTGAGCTGTTCTGCCCAAAGTCTTGGGTAATGACTAGTTTATATTCTCTGAAAGCGATGACATGAAGAGACTGGTTGCATGTTAGAAGTCAGGACTCACATGAACTTAAATGTTCTTGACAAACTAGAAAAATTACTGACAAACTGCAGGGAGAAAGATACTGCCTCAGCCATTTATAACTGGAGATTCACCTGAACCTTGGGGGAAAACTCTCACACAGTTAAGGAAGTGAAGTATTGGAAAAAATCAGTTAGTGAAGCTGCAGAGATTCCAGAGTAGAAGACATCTGAAAACCAGGCAGGCAGATTGAGCAGACCAGTTTGGATTGCAGCTACAAGTGCTTCTGCCTTGAGGCAGAGCGTTGGCATAAATGACCTTTATGAGATGCTTTTTCATTCCACCTTACTACAGGAGAAGTTGAGAAGGATTACTGAACTTTCTGAAAGCGAGTGAGAAGGAAGTAAATGAGGATACAATAGGAATGCATGAAGACTGGTGCTGCTGAAGGGTTGGTTTACCTGCAGAGAAAGTCTAGGCTGGAGATAAGTGTAGAACAAAGGGGAGTTGAAGACAGGGTAATGTCTGGGCAATTCCAACATCTAGTCTTTGTGAGCCAAGTGATGGTATTAGCAAGAAAAGGGATGATTTTGAGAAGAGAGTCATCATAACAATTATTGATTATCAGGGTAAGATTTCTTATGTAAGGAAGGACATTCAGTATCTTGAGCAACAATGAAGGTAGTGAGAGCAGACTGTAGGATCCAAGGTTCATTTACATTGTTGTAAACTAACCGAGGAGAGAACTGGGGAGACAGGTAAATGATGAATTATAAACCTAAAATATATGCTCTTGGCTTTAAGAAGTTGAAAGTGTAGCCCACTAATTTTTCAGATGAAAATAAGTTGTTCTTAATAATATGTGGTTAAGCATTCAGTTATAGTCCTGTATATCCTATAGTACGATACCTTCATACTAGAAGGTAGACTTCTTCAGTAATCTTTGTAAATTATAATGAAATGTTAACTGAGGTTAGATTAGATGTTGGACAATACAGATGTACAATAATATTGCTAACTCTTAATGCTTGGGTGATAATGTTCTAAATTAAATGTTGATCTGATGCTCCATGACAACATACATTTTCTTTTGTTCTAATGTATCAGTTGCGGCAAGTTCTGGAACACTTGTCTCAGCAAAGTGAAAGCCAGTATCTTAAAATCCTAACAAGTCTTGCTGAAGTTGCTACAACTAATGGTCACAAACTGCTTAGGTAAGTGTGAGAGGATCATAAGTAAATTGATAAGCTACCTGGTTGTTAGTGCCACTTTGTAGTTTTAATAATCTAAACTATCTCATACCTGGCACATGTTGGAGGAGGTGGAACTCAAATCTGATTCTTCATGACAGTGTCGGTTCAGATCATTGTCTTGAGGAGAGAAGGTTGGTGCCCTTGAATGACTGCTGGCCAAGAAGCTTGAGTTGCAGAGAAGTGCATTTTTTTGTTTAGTTTGGCTGTATCAGCTCTGGGAAGGGAAGCTTTTTAGCCAACTACCAATCATTTCCCCCCCTCCTTTTTTCTTCTCTTCCATATCTTTACTTTTCTGCATGCTTTCTTACTATGTTTGAGGAGAGTCTTGCTGGTTCTGATTGCCTTCCATGACTACTAATATATATGAGACAAAAATTTATGTACTACTGTGCTGTCTCAGCAACGCAAGCAGCAGTTACCTGCGGAAACACATAAAACAAGCAAGCATATTTTCCTAATATGCTTTCCTCATTTTTATGGCATCTGTTTGAGGGACTTATGTAATCTGTTGGAACACCAGTAAGATTTTACTGTTTTCTAAAGCTAGCTGAATCTGCTGTAACCTCTATGCTTTACTAAAAGCCAAGAAAATCTTTGCTGAAAGAGGTAAAGAGCCTGAAAGCATGAGTGGAAGTTCCTTACTAACATGTTCTAGATGGCTTTTTGGAAAAGAGAGGTTTGAGAGTGTTCTGTAACCAGAGAGGTCTGTCAGCATAGGTTGTAGAACAGTAAGACTTTGAATGCTTCTTTTCAACTGGGGCTGAGGTGTGAGGAGCCCATCAGTTAGATGGAGACTAAATAATATATTCTTAGTTATAGGTGCCTTTTTTTACTTTGCCATCAGTCATGTTAAATTTGGATGGAACTTGTAGGTAACAGGTCAGAACTCCTAGGCAATGCTAGGAAATTCATGACACCATTAATCACAGTCTTGTTCTGATGAGTGTTTGCCTCAGTGAATGAGCATGAGAAACTTAAACCCCTCAAACGACTGGTATTTAATGCATAGACATATTAATGACAAGTCTATTACTGCATAGGTAACTTTTTGAAGAACTTTAGCTGTTGTTGGGCTTTAATGTGTAATCAGCCTAACTTGTAACACACTCCTTTTGTCTCCAGACTTCATTAGAGGCAGTAGATCTCTCACAAATAAGCTGTGATAAAGTGTAAAACCATTCTACAGGAAAGGGTTTGGAACTTGCTTTGTATGGTGACATTATCAGAAATCAGGGTAGCTGGATTAGATCATATGAGGCAATATTAGTTTCAGTTTCATTATCTTCAGTGATAGACTGACTTTGTGTTTAAGTTTGATTCATTACTGTTATTACTCCTCTGCACTGAACAATGCTCCCTCAGTATGGCTGTAGAAATAGTATCTATGTGCCTGTACTGTCTCTGAATTTGGGCCAGTATGTACCTCTGTACTGTGGCATATGGGTTGTAGTGGAGACTAAGGGCAAGTTGGAAGCTTTGCCTTGCATTGATGAGCATGCATTTCCAGATGCCTGTACTTAGGGTGTCCTGTGGATTCTTATTGCCCCAGTTCTCTTGGGTACTTTATAATATGTCATAAGGGAAATGGAATTGTTTTCTTTTTCTATTACAAAACACAGTTTCACAAAAACTGTTCTCTCGAGTGCTGTCCCCTGTCAGAATCTTCAGTCTCTACTTCAACTAGGCATTCTCAGTTGCTTTGTTATTAACATAATGAGGATGAAGCTAGTAGTTGGTGAATATAGACCCTCTAAGCTTGGGCCTCTTTCCTCCTTCCAACAGGTAGTATGTAAAATGCACTCTGTATGGGAAAATCTCCAATAATGGTACTCTTGCATGGCTGAACTTGGTATCATCATTGTTATTTTCCTGGGTACTAACCCAACCACAGCCCATTGTTGCTGGGTTTGTTTGTTTAGTTCGGAAGTGTCTAAAGTTGTTTTTTGTAACACCTCTATCAGGTAGCCAAGAGTGCCACAGAGCTTCTGCCTGAGGACTTCTGCTTTGAGTACCAGCAAGGAGCCTGTTCAGTTGGCATTACCTCCATTGCTTATTTCCTCTTTTCAGGGGATAATCATAGTGTCACATGATTTGTTCTTGCTGGTGCAGACTGGGCCTAGCTGAATGTTTACAAACATGCTAGTAAAAACTTCAGTAAACTATTAAAAGTGCTTTAAGGTATTTTTACATAATTGGGTCCTCTTCCTGCAGATTTAAACCTGAAACTTTACCAGGAAAACACTGCTGTTGAGGGATGATAAACTTCAGTCAATGTTTTTTGTTTGTTTGTTTGTTTGTTTGTTTTTTAAATACTTAAGTGAGCTTCTTGTATTCATAGATTTTTTTTTTTCCTTCCCCCCCCCCCCAAATCTTTGATAATATACCAGTGCTAATTTGTGGCTGTGGATTAGAGCTTCTGGTAACGTAATTACACCCTGCTAGTCAGAGGATTTTCTTTACCTGGTTAAAAACAACAGTATATCTTTGTGTTCCTTTCTTATCTCTATTTACTGAAAAGTTCTCTGGTTAAAGTCTAGATTGTGACAAGAAAGTTGTACTTTGTATATCAGTTTGGTAAAATTCTTAGTATGTGGATTTTTGAAATTAATACATCTCAGGCAGTCATTCAAATGTAGTGCTGAAAATGAATAGGTCGTTTGCTTTCATCCATGCCATAGGGAGAGTGACATCATGATAAAGGTACTGTTACAACTAGCTGTTTCAGATTCGTGAATTAACATCTTTATTTGCATCAGAGGTTTACAGCATGCTGTAAGATGTCAGTTTTCTGGTCTGTACTGATCTTACAGTTAGAAAATGTGCATTTGAGTTGCAAGTACTATAAGGACAGAATTGAATATGTACTCTATTATGTAAAATTTGTAAGTGAGTAGAGTTCAGTGGAAAAATAATTCTTACTACTTGGGGTTTCAGGAAAGAAAACAAAGTTGTATTTGGTGGAGAATGTTCTGCTTGTGCATAAAGTCATGAGTATCTCGTATTGTACACTGTATTGGTACACAGTTCAGTGTTGGCCAGTTCAGTTGACATAAAACTTTTACTATATTTATTGGATAAATAAATAACATAGTGGTACTGTTGTGTAGTATTTTTTAGATGATGTTTCTCCTAAGTAGAAATAGCGGCATCATTACCATCCTGATTCCTTGTCTGACTGAGGTATTTAATGAGCATTTAGAAGAATGGTGAGGATGGGCTGTGGCAGCTTATCTGATAGTCAGTATGCTACTGGGTGCTGTCTTTTCTGGATTGAGAAACATTTTCATCTGGATATCCCAATTTGTTTCACATGTTGAAATCCTTACTGCACTAAGTTGAATTTCTTACCAACAGTTCATAAGGAGTGTACATGTACATGAAACTGAAATAACTGTTTTGCAAGATCTGGAATTTGCTGTTCTAATTTCACTTCTAGTTGAAATTTTGAGTATATGTTAGTAAAACTATAGTGCTTATATTTGACTTTTGGGGCTGGTGCAGGAAATTAAAATTCACTAGGGTTTAGAGCTTAGGGTTTTTTTTTTCAGCATATATGTCAGACCCTACCATTAGATTACTTACTCCTTAATATATTAAACTGTTTCATCAAGGAAAAAAACCTTAAATATTCCATTTTTTCCCCCAGCTTGTCAAGTAATTATGAAGCTCAAATGAAGAGTCTCTTAAGGATCGTGAGGATATTTTGCCATGTCTTTCGCATTGGCCCATCCTCTCCCAGTAATGGAAATGACATGGGCTACAATGGAAATAAAACTCCAAGAAGTCAGGTGTTCAAGGTCAGAAAAGTATATGATGTTGTTAGGAAGATAGACGTTAAAGAGATGAATTTCACAAAGCATGCATTCATTAATCAGACATCTCATGAACAGGAAGTAAGTTTGGTTGATGTCCCTATCCCTTCTTAAGTTAAGCCTACCTCTTTCCTTCTCATTTTTTTTATCCCCTCTGGATTCATTTAACCACTGATACACATCTCATGACTTCTTTTTATTCTTATTTAATATATTGTTTAGCAGATGTTGAAGGCTTAGTTACTCAACTGATTTTGGTAAACTTTGGTTTTATTTCTGTTATTTTGTTTAAGAGTGTAGTAATCTCTAAATGTAGTAATATTAATTTAATAGGTTGTATTAATGTAATTTCAAAGTGCTATTTGGAGATTCACTGGGAATTCTGAACACTCAGTTTTATCCAGCTTCACAAGATAAATGGAAATAATTGAATTCTTAATCTGTTCATTGTTTTCTCTGTAACCATGAAGTTTTTTTTTCCCGAGTTTTTCTTGAATCGTATTATTACATCCTTTAAAACATACCAGCTTACTACTACTCTCATGAGGTTATTGATTTCTGGCTGTTTTCAAACACCTGCTTTAGGTGCTTGACACTTAGAACTTTAATTTCTGATTTTTGTATTTTTTTTTTTTTTTTGAGGTTTTTTAATACTTGTTGAGGAATCCCTCTGTATAAAATTGCAGCTTACCTTTTCTGTAAAGAAGTCCTGGTTTCCTTTATGCCACTCAACATACTTTGGGTATACAACTGATGTACAGTTCAGAGCACCTAAATAATAATAACTGAAGGATAGTCTCTTATTTTCTCCTATCTTCCTCCTAACTCTTACGTGGCACAGTTCATATTGCTAAATTTAGACACCAATGATTATGCAGGAATTTTCCTTAACTTCACATTTCTTCCAGAGTGTCATGAAAATATGTTTTGACATTACTGCATTTATTTGATGATACGTGTTGATCAGGTTAACTCTAAATACTTTTAAGACAGAGGTATATCAATAAGGTTATGAAAAATGGTACTCTTAATTCCAGCCGTATTTAGTTAAGAAGCTCAGTTTTTGTTTAAATTTCTTCTGTTGGAAAGAGGGAAAGCATTAGTCTATTTTAAAAAACCAAGCATAACTGTTTTTCTGATAGCAAAATAATTTTAATAATGAATTGATTTAGATAATGAATATAAAACTACTGTTCAAGTATGAAAAATACTGTGTGCAAAATGTAATGCACTGTACAGTGTGCAATGTAATAATTGTTCTTTACAGTTGTTCACTAAAATACATGGAGCTAGACTGGCACATTGCAAGTTTAACCAGATTTCTGTTTTCAAAAAACAAAGCCTTACCTAAATCACAAGACTAATTGTATGAAATACAGCAATTTCTAACAGTTTTAATGAAAATTCATTTAAATATAACAAGAAGCAGGTGTTAAATGTGTTTAATACAGGAACTATCTGCAGTGAGATAGTGTTACCTTTTTTTCTTCAAGGTTTTAGGAGTAACTGACCTCATCTCCAAAACGAGCAAACAAATAAACTAAACATGCTTTTCAACTCCAGATAATTTCAGAACTCACAATAAACAAACAAAAACATTCAGCTGCAATTTGCAAAGGAAATTGTATTTCAGCAGGATCACTTATCTGTGTGCCCAGACTCTTTGTATGCTGAAAGTAATTTAGTATATAGAGTTAAGTCTTGTGCAGTAGGCTTATATTACACAACTGGCACACTTGTCCCAGAAAATATCATAATTATGTAAACCCAACACTTACATTTTTTTTAATAAATGAGCAAAATATGTGCTACTCTTGCATTAGGTAGCAAACCAAAATTTCAGGATGATATTAAAATTATTATTGCTATTATGTTTATTTATTTAAAAGGTATTAAAACTGAGGTAGCCCTTCATTAGGGCCACTGTTGTCTCCGTGGTATTTTAAGGTTGACGTAAATTTCAAACTCAAAAATACAACACTGCTTACGAGAACTTACTCTTTTTTGGCAATAGGGTGCACAGGTCTAGCAGCACTAAATTGATGTTCAGTTGTAGATGAATTAGCCTGTTCTTCCCTGACTTTATATTAACTAGGTAGTGAGAGATTAGACATAGTGCTGAATCAATTGGCTGACTTTCTGTTCTCTTATTCCTACCTTCCCTTTACTTTTTTTTTTTTTTTTTTAATCCTTTCCTTGAAAACATGGTTATGATGATCCCTTTTGGGAGGAGGGAAAATAGCCCACTATATCTCTAGATGATTACAATGGTATGGAGGCTCCTTGAAGACCTGCCAGTTGTGTCTTTATTTGTACCAGTACTTGCATGTGGGACATGCAGGTCAGAGATAAAGAACTCCTTTTCTGTTGTTTTATTTGAATTTTCTTGAATATAGGCTGTGTAACTGTTTGGTACAGTCTATTAAGGAAACCACGAAGGTTGCTGCTGCAAAATAGGAATTAAATCTGTATTAAAAAAATCAATGTGGAACTTCAAGATTTTACATTTGAGATCCAAATTAAAAATTCTAGAGAAAATTAGCTTTAAATTGGAATTCGCTGCTGATCTTAAAATTCAGTTGTGAGGATAAATATTGTAGATAATTTGAATTTTGATACAGGTTTTATGGAGAAAAAGTCTCTTAGTCTGCTGGGTCATGTCCCGTGTAAGGATTTGAGTATTTTGTAGAGCACAAGAAAGCGACACAGGTCACCACCCACTTCTCTAAATGCTGTTTATTTGAGCAAGTGAAGACCTCTAGATATATTTTTTTCTTTACTATATGGGAAGCTAATCCATTGTCAATACTGTCTTCTTTCAAGAATGGACTTAGAAACTTCTATCTGGGGAGGATTGAGGGCAGCAGTGGCAGGAGTTATGTCTTGTGATAGGTAGCCTTGTGGAATATGTGGACAGACATTATCAGGCCTTATTGCACAGTTTAAGGGATTGTTTCCTTTCGTTCTGATTCCACTCCTGTTAGGTCCAAATAGATCTGTACCTAGTAACCTTTAAGATGTACTTCATAACTCTTTTTAAAATGCTGATACAAAAACATATTTTATCCAGTGTAAGAACTGAAGAAAAACTTTCTTCTGACTTTTTTCCTAATGCTGTGTTAAGGCTTTCTGTATTATACTGATATAATATATTTTGAAGAGTTGTCACTGTAATCTAGCTTGAAAGGGGTTAGAAATGTGAGTATATCTTGATCTGAGGCTACTGAGAAATGTTAGTGCTTGACAAGGACAAAATAATCACGGAGCCATCTTTGTTTTATTGTAGTTCCCTGTATGTAATTCATTACAGGCCTGGTCAGTTCACGTCTATCCAAATGTTTTAATGTGGAAACACTAAGACACACTTTTGTACTGATCTTGCAAGAAGCAAAATCGTCATTGAATTTGAACACTCAATCTTCAAACAAGCCACTGCTAACTTGGACAAGATCTTACTAGTGAGCAAGTTCATGAATAGTAATTTTGACCAACTTTATGTTCATTACTTTTTCATGTGTTGCTCTTCCAGTTGCTGTGCGGTATGATCACGTATTAGAGAAACTTGTTGCAAGATCTACCTGTCTAATTGAACAAAGTTGGGAAGCCTCTAATATATTTCCCTCGTTTCAGATACTGTTTTTTTCTAAAATAGAATTGAATTCTCTGCTGTGACACACTCACCTCAAGGATTGGTGATCTCCTGCTCCCTGTGTCTTAAAAGACAAACTGTGTCACCTGGCAAAAGGTTTTGCTCCAGTGTCATAGTTTGAATATGGGTTTGATTTCTAGTGTCTTGCTTTCTAGGTGGGTAAAGAGGAAGGTGTTGCATAACTAAATCCTTGCATTTGGGAGATTAGGTGTGCTGTTGTAAAAGCTTGGTACCCAGACTCAGGTGTGTAATTACAAAAAAACTTTTCTGAAATGTGAGATATGAAAACTGAAGGTTGAGTGGAGGTTTATGATTATTATGTGGTTCATGGTAGGAAGTGGCTGAAGAATGCTGACTTGTAGTATTAAAACCATGTTGCTAATGGTTTGATTGACAATGTCCACATTATGTTTGAAAAGGTCTGATTATGCATGCTAACAAAAAATGTTGACAGTCATGGATATGGAGGTGGTGGGCAATATTTACAGGTGTGCTTTATATCCTGAGGTTAGACTAGGAAAAAAAAAGTAACAAGTTGAAGTCACTGTGCTTGACTATACCTTTGAATGAATTTGTGATCAGAATCTGTGAAAAAACTAGCTTTGGAAAAACAAGGCAGCTGCAGGAGTTCTGGAAGGTGTTCCAAGTCTGTGGGAAATAAAAATAAGACACAAGATATGAGCAGAAAAATTGTGTCCAGCAGGCTAAGCATTGAAAAGTCTGGGAGAAGTAAACTAGATTTTAGTGTTCTAGTAGGTAACTACCTAGTTGCTCATGTGTTAAGAACACAGCTGCATTTTTTTCTCATATATTCGATGAATCCTATTTTCCATTAGAAAATTTTTCTACATTATGATGCCTACACTCGAGGTATTCAGGTCACCATCTAAAGAAATGCATGGTCACTAGGAGTACAGGGATTAAGTGAGTGTCATACAGCATCTTGAGCAAAGCCTACCAGTCTTAGAGATCAGGCTGGCTTTCCTCAAAGTTCCTGTTGGGGAAAAAAATGGAAGCAGAGTGGTAATTTTTTTTAAATGGTAAATTTGAACAGATAATTTCAATACACACCTTTCATGAGAAGTATTTTACTGTGTATTGAGTGTGTCAGTAAGAGGTGTACTGAGAGTGCTCCAGATAATGTAGGCTTCTGGTACATTGTGCTGTAAATCTTAACTTTTAAAGGTAACTTTAGAATATGACAAGATACTTTTCAGTATCTACTAAGTCTTTGAATGTTTTAATTGGTGAAAAATATTGATGCCACAGTAATACATAGAAAAAGGAGTGCATTTAGAAGTTTACTTTTACTTCTGGAATGCTGTGAAAGACTTGAGTCAGAATTGCTTCCCTGTAGGATACATATCTCTGTGCTCACTATGCTATGCTTGTGAAACAAGCCTTAACACCATTAAGGGACAGCACAGTCAGCCCTTGTATTTTTCTTAAAATGCTGATGAGTGTGCTGCAGTTCTCAGCCCTTTCTCTCCTCTGTGGTAGGCCTGCACCTCAGAGCAAACGTAATGCGTAATGATGGAATTGCACTAGATTTCAATTGTATCAGTTTTAAGTTGGTGGTAGTGAATTACTTTAAGATAAAATATATGGCTTTAAAAATTGATATGTAATTCTGCTGATACTTGTTTCTGTTTTGTAAAACTAGGTATTAGTGACCCTTACTCTGAGATGTCTGGGGTAATACCAAAATGGGCTGTATGAGCTCACACTATGTATAAAGCACAGGTGTGCATGAGTCTGAATCTCAGTGGTATTGTCTGGGGTTTGCTTCATCTACCTGGTAGAGGGAGGTTGGTTGGCCGGGGCCTTACAAAGAAACTCAGTTTGTGTTACTGTTTTTCTCTTGACTGCAGCAGTCTGGCAGTGGTGTGCTGTGTAACCACCAAGAGGCCAAACTCTGAAATAGTTCAGTGTTTCACTCTTTCTAAATTATTTTATCTTTATCCTATCTGCTGCTTGATTATTTTCCTTGTATATGACATTTGTTCTCTGTGCTCTATGGCTACAAGTATGGATTTTTTTTTTTTTATCTATCTCTAGCATGACTTTTAAAGGATCATTTAAAGCTTTTAAATGTGTGTGATATTTATGTGTCTTAAGAGGATTATCACATCATTAGTGTTATCTAATGTCAACATGTTCCTTTTTTGTCTGTTTTTGCATGTTTATTGCAGCCGCTGGAACTGCTCTGGCATTCTCTAGATGAATGGCTTGTTCTTATAGCCACAGAGCTGATGAAAAACAAAAGAGACTCTGCCAACATTACTTCTATTTTACTGAAGCAAAAAGGACCAGATCACCAGGATGCTACTCCTACGCCTTCCTTTGCCGCTGCAGAAACTGAGGGCACAAAAGAGCTATCCACTGATGCTGGCGAGTTGAAAACATATGATGTTGCTGGGAAGCAGGAAGCTTGTGCTGATTGCCAGGATGTTATCTCTATGACAGCAAACAGGCTAAGTGCTGTCATTCAAGCCTTTTATATGTGCTGCTCTTGTCAGATGCCTCAGGGGTAAGGAGAGGATCCTGTTAGTTACTGCAACTGTTATGTGCTTTCTTGGAAGAATTTCGGTGCTGACCAGATAATACTAGTGGCACTCAGGGATAATCACTATTGAATGCTTTCTTCATTTTATTTATTTATTTTTTTTGTTTTCTTCTCTCTGTCTTTAATGGTACCAAACAGCACAGCAGAATTTCTGTAGTACTGCTGCCTCTGAACGTAGCTGCACTGGGGCAGATTTTGTATTGAATGTCTAATGGCTCTTTGTAATCATGTGGGATGCTTGCAAGTAAGGTAGTTTTGATGTCTTGAAATTTAGCTGTTGTTGCTTTTGGTTCTTAATGCAAAATTATCCCTGAATTTCATGTGACTATCCAACAAGAATAACTATAAGCTCAGATTAAAATATGAGTTATCTTTGTGTATGAAAATGACAGCTGGGGCAAAAGTTGTTTGGCTATATTGCGGAAGCTTATAATAAGGAGAGTACAATCTTAAAGAAATGCTCACTTGGCAAACAGTTTCATGTGGAACAGGCACTACAACTTAGGTAAATTTGATGCTCTAAGTGCCTGGTTTAAAAAGGAAGAAAGTGTGTCCACTATAACTGAGGTCTTTGAGATTGTTATGGATTGTATTTATGAACTTGCAAGGAAAGGATCCTTTGACCCTCCTGAGTGGAAGGTTAGGCATGTATGGTGATTTTACAAGCTCCCTGAGGAATCTAGAAGCAAGCTTCCCACTACATGACAACTCCTGTTTATTGCCAGCCTCCGTAAGGGTTTTTCTTTCTCTGCCAAACTGAGTGGAATAAAAGCTTTTAAGTCAGCCAGCACTGTGTGGGGCACACTCCTCTGTGGACACTGTGGAAGACAATCTGGGGATCAGCATGTTCCACAAGTACCTCAGTATTTTCACCTTTAGGTTTTTTCCAGCTTGAAACAGAACTGCTGTTTAGTAATTTCCCTTGAAATCTCCCATCCAACTTTACTAAGATAAAATGTCAGTATAATATTACTTATAGCAGCCAAATCAAAAGTAGGAATGTTTATAATAGTGATTAAGTACATTTTCCCCCAATTTATTTCTTTATCGCAAAATTCAGTTGAGGAGGTAACTGTCTCCCTGTGTCCAGGTGACTTGCTGATGTGTCCTGCCAAATGGGTATGCCCCTGTGCATTGTTTGTGCTTCAAGTTAGGGAGAACTCCTCTGGATACTGTATAAGTTTAACTTAAGAATTGGGAGCCAGGAGAGTAAGAACTGTTTCAGCGACAACAGGGAGAACTCCCTTGGATACGGGAAAGTAAGGCAGAACACACTTGAATTCTGTATTGGTTTAGGACTTTTCAGAACTGTGTACAGAAGAACAAAGATCTGAGACTCTGTTTTACTGACGCTTTCATATTAATAGAAGTAAATGGCACAGTGGTGTAATTCAGTACTGCTGCCATCTTCAAATAATATTTGAAATTATAACAAATGACACTTTCAGGGAAAATAATTTAAAATGGCTTTAATTTTAGATTTGTGTGTCTTTGTTTAATGGAGGAGAGTAAACAGTGCACCATTTTCCATTGTTCCTAATATTCATACAATAAAGACGGCATTTCATGCTGGTTAACATTTGAAATATTGAGGTTATTTTCTTTTACTTGACATGATTGCTTTTCTTCTGCAAATGCTAGTACTGAATCTAGGCATTCTTTTGTTAATGTACTGAAGTACAGTGTTCCAAGTTTTCAGCATCAAAACTGATAAGTTTATGCTGAGTTGATATTTTTTTGTTGTTGTTGTTGTTATCCTGGACTTTTCAAAGTGCTATTTTTCACAACCTTTCAAGGCACTTGATGAGAGGGGTTTATTCTTGTTTGCAAGTATTCATTAGCTCTTGCTGAAGCTAAAGGATCCACTTAAGAATTTTTCTGTTTCAAAAAATACAGGAGAGAGTTGTAAATAAAAGGAGTAAAATTTGCACCTGTGGTAATCCTTACGTTGTTCTCCAGATATAAATAGGAGGAAAAAATAGAATTGCATATTAGTGTATGAGATGCTTGCCTGGCAAGTAATTTTGTTGTTTCATGAAGCCATTAAATACCACCTTGCCCCCCATTATTAAGTTTGAGTTTATAAGGTTATTTCTTCCTGGCTGTTGCCTCACTTATCACAATCTACGTGGTGTGTGGTGTGAGTTACATACAATGAACAAGAATACAGAACAATGCCTTTCATGTATATTGTGCATATAACATCATTCTCCCCATATATATATTTCCATTGTTGTGCTGAAAGCTGGAAGGGTTTAATTGTATCTCCATTAGTTCGGGCTTTTCTTCTTCATGTAGGTAACAAGAGTCAGTGGTGAGGTTGCCTGACCTGCTTGATAATTGTTATTTTTGTCTTTTATATAAGCTTATTATGAAATTTTAATGCTGCTGAGTAGTTTTATGATTGACTAGTTGTGTAAATAGAAATGGATGTTTAATATTTTATTAAAGGAATGCAACAATTTATGTAATTCAAATTATTTTCAGTATCATTAACTAAAGCATTTTTTGCACAGGATGACGTCGCCTCGTTTTATAGAGTTTGTCTGTAAACATGATGATGTCCTTAAGTGTTTTGTTAACCGGTAAGCTTCGAGAAATATGAGTTCCTAATTTCTTCCCTTTTTTCTCCCAAAATAATTCAAACTCATATTTTTCTTAATGAGTTGTCACAACAATAACCTAAAAATACATGTGAACCACATGAACTTCAGTGGTCCTGCCACATTCAAGGGAGTGCATACTAGTGATTCAGAGAGCTCAGTTAAATAAACTGCTCTGCATTTTATTGTGAGATTGAGTGAACAAATTTTTTTTCACAGAGCAACAGAATAATTTCTTTAATGGATTCTTTCCTCATCTTTCTTCCAAAAAAGCCTTCCATATTGAGGCAGATGAAAACTTCCATTATTCCTCAAATGTGTTACACTTACTAACTTATTAAAGGAGTCTAAACTATCTTTGCATACTTGGCTATTTCCAGAGTTTCTCTGGGACTGGCCAGTTTATAATATTGCTTCTGTCTGGAGAGCTGTTTGTAATCCTCCATGCTCAAAGGATGAGGTAGTATAAGTAATTTGCAAACCTGAATTGGGAAAACATTATGAAATAGAAGAGTTTGTTGGAACTTTTCTATGTGACTAATTGCATTGTCTGTTTATGTAGACTTCATGTATCATGAGGCATTATTATTAGATCTCTGATTAACAGGCTTATAACCTTTTTTTCTTTCAGAAACCCCAAAATAATTTTTGATCACTTCCATTTTCTTCTTGAGTGTCCTGAATTAATGTCCAGATTTATGCACATCATAAAAGCTCAGGTAAATGTCAGGAGATGCTTGGTTACAATGTCTATGAATATAAAGAGTTTGTTTAATAATAATGATAACAATTAAATCCATTTGTGGAGGATGGAAGAACTAAATGTCCACTCCAGTGCTTCTGAATCTGGGATATTGAAACATGAGATTAAACAGACATGGCAGCCAAATTTCTGTACTTCTAATTCTTTGAAGTACATGTTTAAGTCCATTTGAGATGACCAATGTTAAATAAGTCTTACAAGTCCAACTGTTTCTATTATTAAATTTATTCATGCACATCTAATAGATTCAGCGTTAAAATGCTGTGATTTTTCTTTAATTGACTTGATCTTGAGATAAACCAGAGGATAAATACACCACTGTTAGTTGATTTGGCCACAGTTAATTAGTGATAGCTCCTTCAGTGAGACATCATGTTGTCTTGTTACTCTTTGCTCTGTTTCCTACCATTTCGTTTCGGTTTGGTTTTGATTTTTTTTTTCCCCAATTTTTTTTTATTTTGTAAAATCCTAATGTCATGCATAACCTAAACTTGCTTCTCAGTTTAACGTGGGGCATGAATTCAAGACTAAAGCATTACTTTAGGACTAAGACTAGTGTAGTTAAGTAGAAAAATTAGCGAGTGAACACCACACCCCCACCTGCCCATATTGGAGTCTGCTGCTTTACATAACACTTTAGTGTTAAGCATCTGCCATGTTTTCATCACTTACGTTTAAGAGTATGATTGTCTATTTGTAGCTTAGGGACAGGGCTGCGTTTTTTTTTCTATTACTAATGAAGATGGTCTTTAGCCAATAATGAGCTATTTGAAACTCCTTCATTTAGCACACACTGGTTTAATTTTGCTTTGTTCGCTATTAGAAAGGTTCCTTACATTAAACTCTTTTGGTCAAAGAGAGAATTTGCTTAAAAAAAAGGTAAAATTTCTGTGACCAGACACTCTCCACCCACCCCACGATAACTGTGGAGGGTCTGTTCCAAAAGATTTATTTCTTTAGTTGTGCCTTTATTTTTAGATGTTCATTGATTTTTTTTTTTTTGGTAATTCTATTTTATTTCTAGAACATGATCTAGGTGTGTTGTTTACTTTTGGTTGAAATATATGTTTTTGAAATGCATTATCTATGCATAATGAAGAGACCCTGAGAACTGATGCCCTGTTATATCAGTTAAAAATACATACCGTGAATTGTTATAAATGAGAGAGGCCATACTTTTGTCATATCTGTCTTGGCAGAACTGCAAAATGTCTATCTAAATACTGAAAACAAGCTAAGGCCTTCTCACCTAGGAATTGCTTTGGAATCTTTCTGGTCTCTGGGCTGTTTTTTATTGCCAGTGAACTTTACTGCAAATACCCCTTGTTTATATCATTTGTGCTAATGAGCTCAGCTGTGATTGATAATAAGTAGTGTTACAGAAGCCAGTGACTGACTTCTTATCTAGACTCCTTTCCCCCTGCCCTGGAAGAAATTTTGTGCTATTTTTCTATGTAGTGATAACTGATGGTCCAGTTATCTGCATATTAGCCTTCAGCAAGCACACAAGGGTATGTTTAGTCCTTTCCTCTTCCCAAAATACTGTATAGCATATTGAGGTAGCACCAAGTGACTCTGCACATCTCAAAAATGAGTTGAGAATATGAGAGGGGGAATTATTTGGTTTAATGCATCTATCTAATGTGGTATACCCCATGTTTTGTAGCCATTTAAAGATCGCTGTGAATGGTTCTATGAACATCTGCATGCTGGGCAGCCAGATTCAGACATGGTGCACAGGCCTGTCAATGAAAATGACATCCTTTTGGTTCACAGAGGTATTGTATTACAAATGGAATTAGGATAGCTTTGAAATACACTGAAATATAATAAATTAAGAAAAATAATTGGTGCTTTTTATTTAGATTCTATTTTTAGGAGTAGCTGTGAAGTTGTTTCTAAAGCAAATTGTGCAAAACTAAAGCAGGGGATTGCTGTGAGATTTCATGGAGAAGAAGGCATGGTGGGTAAAATTTTACTTTATGGTATTTATATATGGAAATTTTCTGTTTCACAAGTATTGTGAAAAATCCTAATTTAAAATAAATTTAATACTTTATTAAGAAATATGTGGTTGCCCAGTGTAACTGTTTGTGCAGTGAAAGTTCTATGTACTAATATGTTTTATTCTTTTGACATGCAGGGACAAGGTGTTGTGCGTGAGTGGTTTGATATCTTATCCAGTGAAATAGTTAACCCAGATTATGCCTTATTTACCCAGTCAGCTGATGGTATGTCTTTGCCTTTTTATTTTTTCCTAATTTTATGGTGTTTTCTTTTATAATACAAGAGAAAAGACACTTAATTTCTTTCAGAATATGGGATTGTTACTTTTTATAAGCGACACTGTCAGAATTGTTCTCATATATACAGAGAAGTGATCTATTCATTGTACGTTTTTATAACTACAAATGAAATATTCTTCCTAATGCGAAGTTTCCTTGATTTTGTTCTCTCTTGTAAGAGGAGAACAAATTGTTGGTTTTAATGAGTCCATCATATTTCTGCCTGGAAGTAGAAGGACATAACACTTTGAGGGCAGTATAGAAAGTGTTTTCCACAGGGAACTGTGGAGGTATTCCTTTATTTTCTTTTAGAAATCCATGAATTCAGTCGGTTAGTTTTTGTGGTAAAACTAGATGTTGATCTCAAAGGTCTACCTTGTATTTGACTTTTTGTCTTATGGGTGCTTCATATAAAGCTAATCTTTATCAATAAAAAATTTCACATCATCATCAGTGATAAATGTTTTGCATTCTACCTTACAAAGTCTTGGAAAGTGGCAAGGAACTCAGTCAACAGAACAGGCATAGATCTGAAAGTTAAAAGGAAAAGGTTAGGGATGTCTGAAGTGGTCTTTTATAAGGACACCAGGACTGGACTGTTTCTTGTCTGCATCTGTCTGGAGCCAGATGAAAGGAAGTACATGCATTCTGGTCCTTCCTTTGGGCATGTTCACAAGTTGATAACCATGAATTGTGGCCCATTAGAGTAAGCAAGAAATGCATATAGCAATATAGTAAGATGGAGGACTAAATATAGCAGATCATGATTAGCCATATGTTAATTATTTCAAAGTGGTGCCTTGGAAAGTGGCTAAGCAGTATCATTGTGATAATAGGATACCATTACATTCTGATACATTTCTTTCTGACATCTTTTTGGCATAAGCAAAAAACCTCAGATAATCTTCTGAAACCTCCAAATAAAACACTTTCAGTGGTTTCAGATGCTTAGTGTATTTGTTAAATATGATCTTCACTTAAAAAGTGATGAAACATGATAATATTTTTATTTTATAGGAACAACTTTCCAGCCCAACAGCAACTCTTCTGTAAATCCAGACCATTTGAACTACTTCCGTTTTGCAGGACAGATCCTGGGGCTAGCTCTGAATCACAGGCAGTTGGTGAACATCTACTTCACGAGATCATTCTACAAGCATATTCTTGGTATGGTTTTATTAAAATCCTGTTTATTAGTCCTCTAAGCAGTAAATCTTTTCCTTTTTTACTTTTTTGTGTGTATTTTAAAAGTGAAAAAGTCTTTGGAAATAAATGTTTTGCTAAACTTTTACATACATGACTCACGACATAGTATGGCAGTAATTGCTATTCCAGTCTGAGGCTCTGTTAGCAACTGTTACAGTTGCAAAATACAGAAATACATTAGCAAAGCTATGTAGGAAATTCTATACAGTTAGCAACTTTTAATAAAATAGCTAATCTTACAGTTTATATTTAAATATGAATCTTAAATTAAAACCAAGGAAGGCATCATTAATCTGTCTAGAGCATAATGATATAATTTAGTTGTCTTTAATGTTGCTGACTAGGAATGCCTGAAAGGCAGACTAGTGTAGTCAATTGTTTTTGTGGTGTGTGCAATTCTTTGCATCACAGTTGTGGAATTAATCTGTCCTGCCATGTAACTTCATTCTTGAGAAAGGAAACTTAATCATTCCCTAGCTAACTTAGGACAGACTCTACAAAGTTGATAATGTTTATGAACTCTGGCAAAAAAATCTGTCAAGCATCTTTGTTGTGTCTGCAGTTCTTCAGTCATGTAATGCTTTGATAAGATGAATCCATACACTTACTGTAGCATTCAGAAGGATTATTCAGAAGTCTTTATAAAAATATAAACTTTTCTTTTTAATAGAGAAGTACTGCCATTAGCTGGTAGTATCTGTGGTATAGGGCTCTTCTCTGCTCTTCTTTGAGAACCTTTGTGTTTCTTGATTGTTGAACATGGTGCCCCTGTTCTGCATTCTCATGAAAAAGTTTTCCTCTTTAATGAAGGTGTGATGGAAGGATAAATTCCCTTTGCGTTCCGATTACTCCTCTAAGTACATAAATTCCTTTGCCACTACATGCAGAATTTCCTGTGTTTAAGCACTATTCTTTTAATCTTCTTTAGCTTGATGTCAGAAGTTTTACTTTTCCTCAAGAATCACTCCTTATTTTAAGACCTGTCAAGGTTTTCAAGGAATTGTTTGCCTCTCAATCTATTTTTCTGTACTGATTCTCTTTACCTATGGTCTTCTGGTGATGTTTGCTGAGACCAGGACAGATCAACTTCTAACTTCAGATTTGCTGTTTCTGTTCCCTATAGGTGTGCAGGGAACACTGCTGCAGTTGTTGATGGTGCAGGCTCAGTCATCTTTGTCAAGATCCTCTTGACAAAGGGTGTTTTACTTCTCTCCTTCAGTAGCTCTTTCTGCTGCAGGAGAGTGACTGTGTACTGGGTAAGAGGCAATGGAGGGCAGCCAATCTGAAGCAGTACCATGTTGGCAGTGCCTCATCAGGCTTCCCTATTGATTGATCTCCACATATGGAAGCAGTTCCAAAGCAGACATATCTTTGTATGGCACAATTTGGCACAGACTTAAGGGTTGGCCTCTGACATCAAGAGATGCCTCTGTGCGAGCAGAAGAATGACACTCACAGGCTAGTCTTAATGTGATGTATTCACAAATGAGAAGAATGTATTTTTCTGTTGTTCAGTGACACCTTGAGAATAATCAAGTGTTGCTCTTGTCACCTCTGTTGGAAATGACTACTAATGAATTTGGGTTCTTTTCTAATTTGACTCCTGATTAGATACTGGATTTGTTGGTTTCTGAACTGACAACCTATTGTTTAATTTTTCATATATTTCCCACTCTCCCCCAGAGTAACTACTGCAAACTAAACAGCAGCGAGTCAGTGGTCTCTTAATGAGATCTCACCACTCCCTCTTAATAAGGTCTTGTCATTCTGTTGAGCAGGCATCCTGGAACTCTAGAGGTTTGTGCACATTCAACTTCTTTCAGGTCAAAAGGTTCACTGGCTTTTATCGCTTCTTGTTATTGATCAGACACAGGACTGTAAAAATTATACCTCCGCTTCCCAGAGTAGTTGCTTTTCCTGCCTCAGGCACAGTGGTTTATTTAAACATTATTTATTTAAACCTTATTTAAAGCCTTTTCTCTCAGCTTTGTGCATCTCTTCTGTTCTTGTTTAAGGAACCTGAGTTGCACAGCAGCAGATGCTTCTAAAGAGTTTTTGTTTTATTTTTGTTTCGGGTTCAGCTGTGGGTTATGGTAGCTGTTGTTCATGCCAAATACAAGTTACCAGGTTGCAGACACAGAGATTCCCTTCAGCTACTTCTCAGGCCTTAAGTAATGGAATATGGAATCTTTCAAAGTCTGAGACTGTTTCCATTCCGTTTGGTTTCTCACCTTGCACTGAGATCCTTGTTTTCTGTAGCCTTTCCTGTTGCTGGCATTGAATCCACCAGTTGTATGGTAAGACCCCCTGTATCTGAGGAACAGTGTGAAACTCGTTCAAAGGAAATCTTCTCTTTAGTCAACAGACATGACGTGGAAGTGCCTTAATTAGGAGCCAAAATGTGTATGAACAAATGTGACTACTTTCTTGAGACTCAGGTGGGTGCATCACCTTTTTTCACTGTCATGGACTGAGATCTTTCTGCAGCAGTATCTGGTAGGCAAGGGGTAAGGACAGATCACCAGTCTAAGTGATGACCCAACTAATGGACAACTAATGTGCTTTATAAGACGCTAGATATGTGGTTTGCGTTATTTTGTGTGTGCGTGTCATAATCAAACATTATTCCATAGGCCTTCATGGTTATTAGGGCCGCACTCTATTACAGATGTAGAATTGAGGCAGAAATGCAGCCAGAAATTAATAAGGCTTCCTAGGTTTGTTTTTATCAAACTTCCTATTTTTCTGCCTTCTGCTTAAACAGGGAAGGAGAAGATAGTTCCACTAGTGCTGTTGTCTGGGTATTTTGTATTATTTTAAGGAGCCAATTACTTTTCTGTTTGGAAAAGGAAACTTCCACCTCCAACCCACAAAGACACATAGCAGATACATTCATAACTGTACTATCTGGTGTTGGATTAAAGCCCCATCTTTCACAGTATAATAGAAAATACTTCTTGGCATGGCATAGAAAAAAATGAAGATTAATTTCTGGGTCAGTGTATTTTGAGCTGGAGGCCTTAAATCATTGAATACTTACTTAACTTGTCTCAGAGCTTACCTGTATCTTTTTGAAGTTGTGTTGCATAGAAATACCTATTTATCACAATTCTGCTAAGATAGATTTCTCTTCCTTTTCAAACTACAGGTGCCTTAAGGGTACAGCAACAGAAAGTTGCATATTATTTGAAGGGATTCAAATTCTGTCCTAATAAATCTGACAGTTTCTTTATAACTGCCTGGCTTGAGTCTATTGATTGGTGACAATTTCTGTCAAGCAAATGTGTGAGCTTAGTACTTTGGTCTCACAACATGTTTACGAGTGTAGTAATGCTCCAGTTCAGTTTTTTCTCTAAAGGAGTCTCCAGTTCCTGCTTTTCAGTCTCCTTTTCCCACATGTTTTGCTTATATCCCTCAGAGACATCATTATTTCCACATTTCGTGTTTGAAATGCATGTATGCCAAATGCACATATGCTTACTAGTTGGCAAAACTTACAGTCCTCTAGAAACTACTAGACAGCTGTTAGATTTTTTTATTTTTGAGAATTGACAATGAAAATTTGTTAGTAAATTATCTGTCCCTCTCAAAGTGGAGCATTGCTTGATTTTATTAGAAAAAGAATGTCTTGAATGTCTTGTAGCTTGTGTGCGCAGCATTTCAGCACTAGTCAGCTCTTCCAGGGAAATACTGTAACACTTTTTGCACTCGGATGTTTCCATTGGCTGCTAACTTCTCAATTTTGTATTACTCTCTGGGGTACTGCTTCTGTAGTCTGTAGCATGCTAAGACTTCTAATGGGCACCCTGTGACACTTCACAATGCACATAAGATGGTGAAGCAGAGTACTTCCCAGCAACTAGCTTTTTTCTAAACCTACTACCATGCTCACCCCCTGCCTCTTTTCTCAGGTATTTGTCTGTCTTGGTAGAATTAAAGTATCTGTCATGAAAGTTAAAGTAATTGAGGTTTGCTTTTGTGCCCAAACTCGGGGTCACCTTATTCTGGACACATTTGCTCAAATTTGGGTGCCATGTCTGTAAAGGGGCTGTAAATGGACAGTTTTTGTACTTGGCTAGAAGTCAAACTTCTAGCAACTCTTCTCTTAATGCTTCTAAATGACTTGAAAGTTCAGTTTGAAAATGTAAAATTCCTATATTTTTTTTTCATCTGTATAGTAGGTCTTGTAGAAAATATGATTGAAAGAAAGAAAACTGAAAAGGGTTTTCTAAGTACAGAAAGATTGTTTCCTGATCCCTCTTGTTCCCCCAGATATTTTTCTGGGGGAAAAGGTGTTATTCTATAGAGAAATACGGTACGTGGAAACGCTTAAGATTTTTTTTAGGAAACTCATTTAACATTGGTTAAATATGGTTAGATGCTTTTATTGCAATCCATTAGTGAGCTAAAATTGTGCAAATTGTTGCTCAAGTGGTATGCCATTTGCTTCACTGGAAAGAAAAACATACAGAGGAAATTTGATTCTTTAATACTTCTAGAATGTAGTAAGTACAGCTCTGCTGTAGTTAGTAATGGTGAATCTTTTTCCTATTACTGCATTATTCTGGTTACTCTCTAGAGGGCAGTCTTCTACCACATATTGTTAGAACCCTTTTTGCTTTATCCTGCTTATTTGAGGGGTTTTCTTTGTTTTTTCCTAGGTATACCTGTAAATTATCAGGATGTAGCATCTATTGATCCAGAATATGCAAAGAACTTGCAGTGGATTTTAGATAATGATATCAGTGATCTGGGTTTAGAGCTGACCTTCTCTGTTGAGACTGATGTGTTTGGAGCAATGGAAGAAGTGCCATTGAAGCCAGGGGGTGCAAGTATACTTGTTACACAGGAAAATAAGGTGAGTATACAGGTCTCTTCAGAAGTTGATAGTATAAGAAAAGGAACTGGACTGAGTTTCTGAATAACTGAAAGCATAAATGGTATACCTCTTCTGAAGGAAATACACAAGAGTGCCAACACTCTCCCTCTTTTCCAAGCTTAGCATGTTATACCAATAGTGCTAGTTAAAATTCTTAGAAGTGATCAGGTTTGAGGTTCTTCTTTCTCACAGAATTTTTGGAAGGAAGTAGGACCAGCTTTAAATGAAGAGTTCATCTTAAAGGTTACAAATATTCCTAAATTTAAGTCATGGATATGTATACCAGGAAGGTAAAACAGGAGGAACTGTTGAAATTAAAACTGTAGGTAATGTTGTAAAGTGTGCTGCCTGCTAGGGCAGTCTGTGGCACTGGATTGCTCTGCGGTAACACAGAGCTAGTTAACAGAATAAAAGGCTGCAGGAAGCTTTTTCAGCCATTTGCAAGTCACTGGTGTGTATGGAAATAATCTACCTTTTTAATTTACTGTAATAGTAACAGCTTGGAAAGCCCCTGAATTCTCTGTAGCATTATTTAAAAAACAAATCTGGTAAAACACAGACAGATGTCGGAAATCATGTAGAAATTAGGATAGATATCAGTCTAGTTGAATTCTGAAGTTACCCATGAGATAGTTTTGAATAACTGCGGGAGTTTCATTGCTTGATCTGCAATTTTTTTATCATTTACTCTTTTGATCCTTATGTCTGCTTTTCATTTGTGTTGAGCTAGCCTAACTCGTTTTATGTACACAGAATTCATTCAGTTTTACTCGTCATGAAGATAGCTGCTGTATTGGTAAATAGCCACTTGGTGTCAGCATATGTCCTAACAAAATTTTGATTTGTGTTTGAGCAATTGGCACTGTGTTCCTTTATGCGTAATCCTTATTCTCATTAAGGCAGAGTGTCATTCCAAACCCAGAAATATATATTGTTAGCCTGATTTTGCACTGTTTCCCGCAATATATTCGTTCATGAAAGAATACAGATGGTAAAATAAGTTTAATTGTGAAGGCAGTGGGTTATTAACTTCTTTATTACCTATCAGAGAAAGCAAGGATGTTTATTCTTGTTTCTGGGCAGTCTCAGCTTCTCAGTACATAAAATAGATGTACTTGACAAAAACTGTGGTTTCATAACAACTACTTAAAAGCTACTATGAGTTAGCATGAAATTAGAAGTTTGCCCACATAAGGATGCTACTCATTAGTAGCTTAAATTGCTCTGTTAACATCTGACTTAGGGGCACAGGCTGAAAAGGATGGTTGAATCTGGTGCATCGATCTAGCCCATCAGCCTTTCTCAACTGTGAGGAAGGATGAGACTTCGTGTAGCTTTTATTTGAAAGGTGATAAGAAACAGATGAATGTTGTGGTAGCTTTGAAACTTAGTATTAATTGATCTTTTAATTTGAAGCTGCAAGATGTGAAGTCAACAAATGTGTAAGATGGCACTGTCTCTTTCTTGTTCACTGATTTTTGGCAGTGGTGGACCAAGTTGTTGAAAATTGTAGATCTGTGTTTTAGTGGTTTGAGGATTTTTCCCTATTTCTTTAATGCAAAATGGTTTTGCAGTATGTTTGAGCTTAACAGTTCTAACAGGTTAAGCAGGAGAGTGTCTGCTTTACTTTATAAAACATCTTTCTTTTGTCCCTGCACGAGATATCTTTCTTTTTTTTCCTGCCTTTACTTCAGGAATAAAAGATTGATGTTTAAAACTCATTGTATTTGCTGTACCTCTGGGAGAACAAAATTCAGCTTCTAAAGGAATTTGCTGTGTATGCATACTTGCAGATTACCGGTTTAGAGGAAGGCACTTTTAAAAATGAATTTTCAAGTGAATCTTTATTCCTTTAAAAAAAAAAAAATAAAATAGGCAAACTAACAAACCCACAAAAAAACCCCATACCAAAACCTCACAGAACTGCAAACAATCCGTCTCCCTCTTACTGAAAACCAAAATAAAAGAGAATAAATGTGCCATTGAGGAGCAGTAGTAATAGCTGTTTGTAAAATGTTGTTTCCTTTGAATGAAGGAATTTTTTTTTTTGTATCAGCTGTGTAATAGGTGAGTGGTTGTGCAACTATACAACACATGTGTTCCAGTCTTGCAATTGGAGCATCCATGTAGTGAAGTATCAGTTATCGTAGTGGCTTAACTGCCTTTTGTCATGGTAATGGAGAGACTTCAAAGGGAAAAGTCAGGTGTTGTCCAGTATCCATGCTAGGTAGGCATTTCTCTTTGTTCTTTGCTGTACATATTTTTGCAGCTTTCTACTAACGTTTTAGAAAAAAAGTAAAATTAGAGCTAGGCAAGTTTGTCCATATGCTATTTCAAAAAATGGTGCATATCTCCACAATGCTGTGGCTTTCTCTAGCCTCCCAGGACTTGTCTGTCTGAGCTGCCTGTGCTGTTTGGCAGTAAAAAATTACTTTTTTTTTTTTTTTTTTCTTCCAAAACAGCTTTGGAATGGAGCTGCTTTCTGAATCTGAACATAGTAATGAACATTGATCCTTGTCTCACAGTTGTGAAATCAGGGAAGCATAATCTTTCCTTGATCTACCTCAAAGGGAAATACAGAACAACTCCTCACTGAAATTAGACTTTGTCATCATGTTTGTGATGCCCATCTAGTATGTGCTCAGTCAAATCTCCCCTCTTAAAAGAAGGGCTGGATTGTACCTTTTATGCACTATCTAGGAATGCATATGTAGATCTGAAATTATGTAGGTATTTGTTCTGTAATGTGCTCCTAAGGCTTCTGAGAGGGAATAAAATCTAAGTGAAGTGAACAGAGAAAAACAATTTTTTTTTTTTTTTTTTTTTGAAGTGGCAAATATTATGCAAATTCTATGGTATGGCAGCTGTGGGCTGCAAGCATGCACCAGTGCTGATAGTCAGGATGCTTGGCTGTACCAGGCTGCTTAAAACATTTCTTCTTACACCTAAAGCACAGCAACTGTTTTCTCTCATAATGAAAGAGTTCAAAGTAAATATTTTTGTAATGCAGAAAATAAGTGTCATTTTTTCTAATAGATTTTTTTAGAAATAAGATTGTGAATTTTTCTTTCTACAACCCTGTTTTCTGAATGGTGTAATTTATGTAACAGCAATTTCAGAGATGTAAAACAAGTATTTCAGAATATTGAAGACCAGTGTTAAGACCATGTTCCAGTCCTCATAATGCTAAAAGCTTCTGATTTCTTCCTGGAGCTCTTAAGATGTGTTCACAGAAGCCAATTTTTGTGTAGTGCAGTTAATCTCCTTTGGCTACCCCTCTAATTCTTCAGAGAAGGGGGAGTGCCTTCAGTTTCACTGGCAGTAGAAGCAACCTAGGGAGCTGACTGGATTGAAACTATATTTTTGGGAACAGTTCTGCAGTTGAAGATACGATTAGGTAATGTTCCTTTTCTTCAGAGCATTTCACAGATTTTCTCACTCTAATAAAATGGTGGTAATGCATTTAAAAATACCTTCCAACTGCAAAGCAAATGAAAACCCCTCTATACTGTGAATGTAAGGATCTGCCTTTGAAAAATATTCTTCTCTTTTGAAATGTTTCATGCTTCATTCTGTTATTCTGAAGGGAGGAAAGAAAGAATGCTTGGTTGTTTTTGTGCAGGTTTAGCTTAGTTTAATGGTTTTTAAAATTAAAAATCATGGTATTTTTGTAAGATTGTTGTCTTGAAGGAAGGAGATAGTTGAGACTGTTTAATTGGAGATATATTTCATGATTTCATTATTAAAAATCATGATTCATTACTTTGAAACTGAGTACCTTATTCGGGAATAAATTTTGTTCTCAAGTCAAAATCGCTTTTTTTGAGTAAAGAGTCTTTATAAGACTTACGTAGTTTTGTCAGGGTAGATGAGACATGTTTATACAGCTTTATTGTTGGCACTTTTGTCTGTCTCATTCTAAAAACCTTCCTCCATTCGCCACCTCCTAGGCTTGAGTTTTCAACAAAACCAAAGTTCTGGTGGATTCCTTTTCTAACTGGAATCTTCTAAAGGGGATGGAGCTCCCATATTTCTAAAGCATGCGGACTATGATACTGTAATTTCACATGCGTAAATGCATTTCTGGCTTTTTGCCTTTTCAAAAACTGGAGAGATTTTTCAAGACTTTCTTGAAAGCATTGAAATTAAGACAACAAAGCTTCAGGGATAAGTCAGATATTCTGTTAGAGTTTGAGGGATAGGGGGAAAGCAGGAAAGCTTTTTTGCTCACAAGTACTCCTGCAATAATTTACCCTTTTTCCTGAGTTATTCCAGCTTGCTTAATAGAATATTAGAATATTTTTATTTACAAATATGGCCTTGTTTATGTCTTTAGGTGATCACAGTGCTGGTTGTATTAAATGCAGGCATGACAAACTAAGTGTTATTCAGTTCTTTTATTTTACTCCAATTCCCTTAGTCCAATTCCCTGTTGTGTGGGTGGTTTTTTGTGTTTTTTTTTGTGTGTGTGTCTTTTTTTTTTTTTTTTTTTTTAAAAAATGTTTGTTACTGGTTTGTTGTAAGATTTAAACACTTCTGTTTGGGAAGGAAAGAAAGGGGAAGAGCAGGAGGGCTCTGAAGTCTTAGGAGTCTTCTGGATTATTTTGGGTTGCTTCTGTGTGTGAAAAGTGCATAGGGACGCTTAACATCTTACAGTAGATGAGATTTATATGTATTGAGGGCTGCATTTGTGTGTGTGAGTTTGCATGAGCACTATCTGTTCTTGCTGTTGTATATCTTAATGGCTTTTTCTACACTGCAGGCTGAGTATGTCCAGCTTGTCACAGAGCTTAGAATGACAAGAGCCATTCAGCCTCAGATAAATGCCTTTTTACAAGGCTTCCATATGTTCATTCCACCATCTTTGATCCAGCTTTTTGATGAATATGAACTGGTAAGCAGAAATGCCTATACTTTTAAAAAGTACTTTGTCCAGCATACTTAATCAGTAATGTAGTGATGTAGAAATAGAGCTCAGTACCCAGAAAACAAACATTTTCTTTCACTTCCATTTTGCTTCCTGGACATCTTATCAGTGAAGATCTCAATATGTGTATTCTTGCTTATCCTAATTACTTAGAATGACCATCTTCTTGGAATGTGATAACTTCATGTGCCAGTGATAAATGCCTTAAATTATAATTTCATGATGGAATCAGGATGTTGTGGCCTTTAAGCCTTTTCGTATTTTCTTTGGGGGGGACAGAAGTCCTGTAAAAGTAAGGAGATGTGTCTATTGTCTTTACTTTTTCTGAGTCACAGAATCACATTCCAGGAACTTTTTGTGGTGGTTTGATCTGTAACCAACACATCTCAAGTTTTTTCTCAAGTCATTCCAAAACTCAGTGCTTTTATCTTTTAGGTTCTTCGGCAATAATTTTTCACTCTCGGTACTGTGTACTTAAGTGAAACAGATTGTGTGAAGTTGCCTTAATTGAAGGATCTTCCTGTATTAATATACAGTTGTAGGTTCCGTAAGGTTGTAACTGAACAGAGAAAGAACTGTAACTTTTATAGTACTTAAAGCATTACTTCTTAAAATAGCATAAACACTTGAAATTAATGGTTAGTCAGGAGGACTAATGGCAATCTGTGTGCTTCTTCTGAAGGAGCTTTTGCTGTCTGGTATGCCAGAAATTGACGTGAATGATTGGTTAAAAAATACAGAATACACCAGTGGCTATGAAAGAGGAGACCAAGTTATTCAGGTAAAATTATTTTCTTGAATAGTGTAGACTATTGCATTTTAACCCAAAAAAAGGTGCTGCTGCTATTGTCATTTTTTGTATATCTTCATGGAAGCTTATTATGGCTGAAATTTGTGGGTTTTTTTAAACTATATTCCTACATTACGTAACTTTCATATGAAAGTTTCCATCATTTAAGTAACAAATGCATAGATATTCCATTTATTGCTTTACCATTATCTTTTCAAGTACTACAAATATTGAATGGAAAATAAAAACTAACTTAATTTTTATTTAGTGGTTCTGGGATGTTGTGGAAGAACTAACTCAGGAAGAGAGAGTATTGCTGTTACAGTTCGTTACTGGCAGGTGAGAAACTCGTAACAAATATATTGTCTGGATATGCAGAAATAAGAGAGTTCAGCTTACTGTACTAGAGCACTTAACTAGAAACTGTTTTGCATACTTCATGTTCTATATGTTGACCAAAGTAAACAAAGTGTGTGTTAATCCTTTAGCTTCCTGTACTGCCAGCAAAATGATTGATAATATATTTACTATACCTGACTAATTTGCAAGAGGCCTTTGTTGCTGTCCCAGGCAATTTTTAAGAAGGCAGTAGTGAATTTAACTGCACTTTATATTCTTCTTCCTGTTGCATATTCATGTGGCTCTTGGCTCCTCCAGTAATCAGTAAGTATAGGCTTTAGTGTACGAGATTACCAGGGATCACTTCAGTCAATGTAAACAGAACAGAGCTGAGTTGAATTCAGCATTAGTGCAGTGTGTCAAGATCAAGTGAAGATGTAATTTATCCTAGATTCTGTTTGCTTTACAAAAGATTTCTGTCCTAAACTCTAGTTGTTTTTCAGGGAAAGCCACTTTTACTTCTTTTTGGTTTGAGGGCAGTAGGGGAAGGTCTTGAGCAATAAATGCCCGTCTGGGCTGGGTGAGTTGCTGAGTTTGTGTGTACAGACATGTTGCAAAGTGGATCCATTGATACATGTGGCACCTGAGCTGTAGAGTCTACTGGAATCTTGTTCTAGTGGCAGTTAGAGATTGCACAATCATCTTAATTTTATATACCCTTCTATTCATATTCGTAGGGTAGTTGACCTTTAGTTTGTACGTTTTGTGGTTAAGCAATGGTAAAATACAAATTAAGATCATCAAACCCTATGTTTTATACCAAGGAATTTCACAGTCATGGATGTATCATCAAATGGCATGGTCTTCAAATTCTATTATTTTCACTTGATTTATTATGAATTTCATTGGTTGTAGGGATCACAGACAATTTAAGAAACTAGCTCTGTGCACATTGATCTTTTCTTTTTGTCATCTGCAGAAATGATTCCTGCAGTTCTAACTGCGCATCTGTTGTGTGCCAGTGGCTGGTCTTTCATTTTTAGTGGACTAGTCCATTTCTAAATCCAGATGGCAAATAAGGATTTTTAAGATGTAAGGTCATGTTTCAAATGCTTCTTAAAACATTCCAAATGATACTGAAGTGGCATTTGCTATTTTTATGGCATTTGGGATAATCTACTGTTTCTAAGGGGCACTTTCTGTCAATTATGTTGTCTGATTAATATGTGCATGTGCACCATTCATTTTGGTTACAAATTACATACTGACTTGTTGTTACCCATTTCTTGTTAGTAGGAAAGAAATTTTTGGTATGTCTTGTTAGAACTGTGGTCTGCAATTTAAAAACAAATTGCTTCTCTTCTTTCTTCCTTTTTTTTTTTTTTTTTTTTTTTTTTTAATCAGCTAGGAACCCTGTGTGTTTTTTCTTCAGTGATTGAAATGTAATAGGCATGTTTTTCCATAAAAAAAATTAACTTTTGAAAGTTACCACTAGGAGTTGTATGTGGCTGGCATTTTTTCACGTAAATCCCCAAACAGTCCTAATTTCTGTGCATTTAGGTGCTGAGTTGTCTGTGAACTAAAATACCAGTTAGTCTAGTCAACATGGTTTAAGCCCAGCCGGCAACTAAGTACCATGCAGCTGCTCACTCCCACCTCCCAGATGAAACCAGGACACTATACAGGCCAGTATCTTCAGTAAAAATTTACACTAAAATCATACTCGATTCCAAAATACGATCTTTTTCTGATGTCACATTTCCTTAGTGAAGAATTGGTTTCTGTATACTGGTTGGCAGGCTGCATTCAAAATTTTCATTGTTTTTTCCATTTCCTTTTAATCTCTTCTGCATATTGATTTGTTTGGGTTTTTATTTTGTGTGTATTTGGAGTGGTATTAGTCTTTCTTTCCAATCAACGCCTATGACATTTATTTAATGAATTAAATAAAACAGTTCCATTTGTGATTGTCTTCAGTGTTTCTCTGACATCTGTTTCTTAAACTTCATCTTCTTCTCCCATTCATACACCTTTTTTTCTCTTCAATGCAATGAAGTTTTGCTTTGATAGTTTCAGAGGAGATACTATTGCATTCATCATTAACACCAATTTTGAAACATCTTTTAACAGTAAAGTAATTGCCATGAGCAATGTTTTAATATCAAATTCTGTGTCTTAGGAGGTCTTGGCACACTCAAGAAAAAGCCTAAATATTCTTGTGCCGGGGATCTGAATGTTTACTTATGCACTACCTACTTTTTCTTTGCTGGCAGCTCTTGAGATGGTATTTCCAATTTCGCATCCTTTTATATTTTTTCCCCTCTTGTTCTGTTTGGTATTTTTAATAGCATTTGGTTAAATTACTTTTTATTATTAATTGGCCACTTTTAATCAGGGTTTTAGTTAATAGTTGCAGGGAAGTGTTGACAGCTTATTGTGATAAATTCTACTTTATTTGTATTCTGTAGGTATCAGGATTGCTGTTCAACTTCTTAAGGGACTGTGGTTTATGTTAAGTAATAAGCTCTATGCTCTTTTAAGGGAAATTCAATATATTTGATAAATGTGATATATATGGCTGCTTTTAAAAGTAAAACAAAACATAAGGAAGCTAGCTTAAAGTATCTCTTCTACACTGTTCTAATTTATGTGAAATCTCTAAGTGGAAAAATAGGTAGAAAAGGTAGGATTCATATATAAACTTAAACATCTTAAGTGTTGAAGTTTCCAAAGTTATGAAATTGTATTATTGGTCTTGCTGAAGGCTATTGGCACACACAGTAGGAGAGGTAAGATATCGTGATCTTATTTGCACATATTTGGAAGTCTGTCTTTACTGTATCAGCAGTTTTTGCTTGGAAAGAAAAGTCATTCTGAAGCCATAAATTGGTAACCAGCTGTTACCAAATGTTCAAAGCCCTGATCGTACTGTATGATTTTGACCTGCCGTATGAAATTTTCAAGTTAGGTCTGTGTTTTATTGCTGATTTGAATGTTAATTTCTCTTGGTTCATTGGAGGGGGGAAAAAAAAAACCATCACTGCAGGGGAGGCAGCACTGTATTAGAAATGCGAACCAAAACCATGGTGTGAAAGAGTACTGATGTAAAACCTTTACAACTGCTCTGAACTGTGACTGGAGCACAATTCCATTTGTATGTCAGAAATAGTAGGCTGCAAATAATCAGTACTTTCCTCCATAGAGGTTGCCTTATATACCAGTGCTAGAACTATATGCCCGACATTGCTGCCATTAAGCTAGGTGATCCAGACTTACGTGTTAACTATTGCACTATGCTCTGGCTTGCTCTTAAAGGTATGTTTAAAAAGGATTACTGTGAGCTCTGTCCTAGCTCCTTAACGTTTAGCAGTAGCAACACTTACTCTTTTGCATTTCTGCTAAGTAGTTTTACTGTGAGTGGAAACATTACTTCATTCTTCTTTTCCATTCTTGCTCCTGGTTTCTACAGTCACTTTGATTCTGTGAATATGGGAGCATTGTTTTTAGTGTAAGTACTTGTAATGCAAAATCCTACAGCTGTACTTTATTTTATGTAAGCTTTATTTTGTTTTATTACATTCTTTTTTTGCTAGCTACGAAATAGCAGAGTAGCTGAGGTTAGAAGGGACCTCTGGACATTGACTAGTCCAACCCCATGTTTAGAGCAGGGTTAGCTAGAGCCAGATGCCCAAGGTCTTGTCCGGACAGGTTTTGACTGACTCCTCAGCTGCTCTGGGCAACTTGTTCCAGTGTTTGACTGACCACCTCACACTGAAAATGTTTTTTCTCATGTTTAAATGGAAATTTCCTGGATTTCAACTTGTGCCTGTTGCCTTCTGTCACTGGGTACCACTGGGTGCTCCATCTTTAGACTTGTGCTCCAACTTACTTATTCCTTCCTTCAGGTATTTATATACATTCATCAGATTCCCCTGAGCTTTCTCTTCTCCAGACTGAACAGTCCTAGCTTGCTCTCCTCTTGTGTTGGGTGCTCCAATCCTTTACCATCTTTGTGGCCATTTGCTCAACTTGCTGTAATATGTCCCTGTCCCTCGTGTAGTGTGGGGAGCTTGTTGCTGGATTCCAGATGTTTCTCACGGAGCACAGTGAGAGGACAGGAAAAGGATCACCTCCCTCTACCTGCTGGTGTCATTCTTTCTTATGCAGCCCAAGAGCCTGCTGGCCTTTGATGCAAGGATATATTGCTGGCTCACATGCAACTTCTTTAGTCCTTATGCCCTTATCTTTTCATTATGTTTTTATTTTGGGTTTATTATTATTTGGGTTTTTTTTTTTGTGTGTGTGAGGGCTGTGCTAACAATGTGTTACCATGTAATGCATACCAGCTTAAGTTGATATAAAAATATCTTAATTTTGTCATATTTGTCTCTTAAGTTTGAAATTATAGGGAGGTACTCTGAAGACTCCAAGGCTACTGTGTACTTACACCTTGAATAATCTTTGAATAATATACTGGTTAAAGGAAAAGAATTATGAGTAATATGATTAACTGAGAATTCATTCATGAAAATGCTATGGATTTTTTTTGTTGTTGTTTTTGGTTTTGTTTTTTTTAGTGTACTCTGGTTTTGCTGTAGATTGTCACTGTGGGATAGTGTGATTGATGTAATGGTTTTATTAGTTACTTGATATAATTAGTCTGAGTAGTAAATGAAAAGACATGTTGTGGATACTTCGTTAAGTTGTCCCATGGATAGCAATTGGAGAATAAACTTGTTTATGATGTAATGTTTCTTAAACTGTAAATATAAATAATCATAGATGTTGGTCTAAACTGAGATAATGTTCTATTATAAAAACAGGTCATAGAGATGAGTGCTTTTACAAACAGAATTCTCTTAAATATCATTCAAACAATTTGATGCCTAATGTAAACAGACAAATGCATTATTTAGTATTGTAATTAAAAGCATTTAGACTATGAGAATTTTAATGTGGGTAAGAAAGGGTCAACCTTGATAAAAGTATTAGTAACAGTTTAATTACTAGCAGGAAGAGATATTTGCAGTGTAAAGACTACAGGTTTTTTGGCTTATAAAATTCTTGTAATAATCTAATTTCTGTGAATTTTCTCAGTTCCAGGGTGCCTCATGGTGGCTTTGCCCATATAATGGGTGGCAGCGGTTTGCAAAATTTTACAATTGCTGCTGTGCCGTATACTGCAAATCTTTTACCAACATCAAGCACGTGGTATGTTAATTAGTCACATTGAAATATCTTAGAAATGGGCCTTTTTCATGCCAGTGACAGTCAAAATGCCATTCTTTCGAACTCCCTCCACAAATTTAGGTGGTTTGTGCAGTATTCACTTATCCAATGTTAAAGTGGTGGGTTTTAACCCAGATAGTGGATGTTATGTTATGTTTGCTCATTGTTTGCTACTTCGTTTTGCTTAACTAATGGCAGTGGGATCAATAAGGGAATATTTAAGTTAAATCATTGTATTAAAGTTTACACAAGTAAAAAAAAAATTACTTCCTGCAGTATATTGGAATCCTCAGTGGTACTGGAATGCAGCACAGCTTTGTTTCTTTCCTTAAATGTGACATCTTCAGGATTTTCAGGCAGAAACTTTTACTGTTGGGTTTCTTGCTGAACTGTGATGCGACTTCATTTTTTTTTTTTTTTTTTTCTTCCCCCAGTATCAACATGCTCAAGTTACCTGAATACCCAAGTAAAGAAATCCTTAAGGACAGGCTTCTTGTGGCATTGCACTGTGGAAGCTATGGTTACACAATGGCATAATGAAGTCTAGAAAACTCATTTGGCTACTGATGTGCAGTTTCAGGTGGCAGAAGTGATTTTTGAAACTGTCAATAGTAAAGCAGCTTAGATGCTGCAGCGCATTGGCAGGGCTGGGCTTCAGAATTCCTACAGGATCATCAGCTTTTTGTCCACTATGCGTTGTCAAAAGTAACTTTGATACCTTCACAACAAACTGCTCAGTATGCTGTACTTTCATTTTAAAAATTAGATTTGTATGGAGTTGGTTTACATACTTTTCATTATGACTTCAGTCTGAATCAGAAAGTTTGTCAGAATCTTTTTCCACAGTTTGCTTTCGATTTTCACCTGTATGGTTGAATGACATTTGCGTTTCAGTCCTTTGCACTCAGATGGCATATGGCACTGCTAATGGACAGACTTGTACTTTATGCCTTGTTGCATGTCAAAGTGCCATTTATTTTTTCAGAGAACACTATAGAAAGTTCAGTTGGGATATTGTACAGTAAGACAGAGCTGATGTATTTTCCATTTCTTTGCATAGTAACAAGATTTTATAACTTTTTAGTATTTTAATGTATATAGTATGTAAAGACTAGACTTATCACTGGAAAAAATAACAGATGAAGTTAATATCTAATTTATATTAGAGTTTACACTATATTCTACTAAATCTTTAAAGTATTTGTGACTTTATAGTCAACTTGCAGTTTAGAATTTGTAAATATTATTCAAGATCTATATTGATTGTTTGAATGCCTTTACTCTTTCCGTTAAATAATTGTATGTTTAAAAGGTATTATTAAATTTTAATATTTTAACCTAAGTCTGAATGTGACAGATTTGTGTGTCTTTGTGGATGGTTTGTTCTTTTTTACCGTGGATGGTTTGTTCTTTTTTACCATGGATTTTATTTTTCTTACTATAATTTAAATTGCCATGGAAGCACCATATTAGAAGGTATTGTCAAAGTGTATGGGTGGGCATAAGCAAATAAGGAACTTGAGCATATTGAGGTTAATTGACAAGACAATAATCATTAGAATCTCATGTCAGAATGTATATAAAATTAGAATATATTACTCTATGTAAAAATATACAGCAATGGCTCATTGTTTGTTTTTGATAAGTAGCTGCACTTGTTGGGGGAGATGGTGCATTTGCATAACTGCTTTTTTAGGGACCCTAGGGTAGGTCTACATTATTGTTTTGGTTCAGGCTACAAGTAGTTTTTTGGTTTTGGGTGGTTTTTTCTTGGACTCTTGTTTATTATTTCATGATGTATATTTTCTAATTTGGTCATCCTGCTTTTCATGCTTTTTTTCTTCAGAGAATGCAAACTGGATTCTTTCCAGATGAAACTAAACAGAAAACCATGATCCAAAAATGTACCAAATCCTAATGGGTGAACATTAATTACGTCTGCAAGACCTATGTGATCTGACGAGTTAGTAAATGAGCTCAGGAATAGGAAACCCTCCAAACATGTAGGTTTTAAGGTTCAGGTCCTCAGCAGAAACTGTTTGCTACAATCCATTCATGTTTTCCTACACTAAGTGCTAATGCATGTGTAGCCTGAGTTTCACCATCTGATCTGCTGCTTACTTGGTGCTGTTTTTTCAGATTTTACTGATGTTAATCTAAAGCATACGTAACCTCTCTGTGAGTGTGAGAGAAATCTGTGGACCATCTGATTCAGTGCTACCACAGTAATTTCCCTTTGGGCTAAGCTTTAGACATAGACTTTTTAGCTGTATTTCCTTTCTGGTTCTGTTTGTGCACATGTATGCATAAATGCTGGTTTAAATTCTCATGTGGTGTCTGTGACTGCAGTTTAAGGAGAATACTGGGTTTAGGGGAAAGAGCAGACTCTTCCAGCTGGGTAATCCAGTGAAAGCTGGTTAGACTGTTGCTTCAGTCAGTGGAGAGAAGCCGTTCCTCTCTGGCGTGCCCTAGGAAGCTTAAGATTATTTAGATAGGTTAGACGTTTGAGTGTCTGTGGTCTTTTAATGTTAAATCCCAGTTATCTTGGTTCCTTCAGTTAGCAAAAGTACTTTGCTTTTCTGCACAGTTGGGCAGCGCTTGGTTCCCTGGCTATGTAGCATATTTCTTTATGTGCCTCGGTAAGGTAGATTGATAGCAAGGCAGTGTTTTGGTCAATACAGGGTATTTGTTGGGAATTGCATATTTTTCTTTATGTAAACTGGGGTTTTTTTTCTTTATCCCAGGGTTTTACTGTAAATACTGTTGTTCATTAAATTTTATGCAATTTGTGATCTTTTTCATTTCTTTTTTCATTTCATACGTTCTGTTTCATGGTAATACAGAGCAGTTTGGAGGAAGCTAAAACCTTGCATACTGCCTTGCATCCAAAATTTGTCAGACTGTAAGGCTGAATTGAAGGGGAAAAAAAATCAGATTTTTATATTTTGCATTTCTGTATTACACTGTAGGTGACTTAAGTATCGACAAGCTGAATCTGGTCTCAAACAGTGTTCCTAAAATGCTGATCAGTGGGTTTTCAAATGTAACAAAACAAGAGTTGTCCTGTTGTCAACAGTTTCCTATGACGGATCATCCTGTGTCCTGGTTTCAGCTATAACAGTAATTTTTTTTCTCCTTTCTAGTAGCTGGTGCAGTGCTGTATTTAAACTTTAGATGGAGAACAGTGCTGATAACACACTCATGTTTTAGTTGTTGCTAAGTAATGTTTAGTCTGACCAAGGAGTTTTATGTCTCTCATGGTTTCGCAGTGAGGAGGGGCATGGGAAGCTGGGAGGAAGCAGAGACAGGACACCTGACCCAAACTGGCCAAAGAGGTATTCCATACCACAGCACTTCATGCACAGTACATAAACCGGGGGGAGTCACCTGGACGATCCAGATCGCTGCTCAGGTCGGGCTGAGTATCGGTCGATGGGTGGTGAGCAATTGTATTGTGCATCGCTTGTGTTTATTGTTTTCCTTTTACCCTTCTAGTTTTTTATTTTCTTTGCTTGTTATTTCTGTTATCATTATTATTACTGGTGGTAGCAGTAGTGGTTTTGTATTATACCTTAGTTACTGGACTGCTCTTATCTCAATCTGTGGGGTTTACATTCTTTCGAGTCTCCTCCCCATCCCACCCAGAGTGGGGGTGAGCAAACAGCTGCATGGTGCTGAGTTACCGACTGGCTGTGAACCATGACACCCTGTTACAGCCTCAGAAATGATGAGGCAGGTTACTCATTCCTCCCCTGTGCTGATGTTACTCATGTCCCATATGAAAGTATGTTGTAGTATTTCCTGTAACATTTGTACTAAATACACACACAGGTCAGAATGAAACTGTTTTAGAATACTCCCGTAATAAAAAAACATGATGAAAATATGTAGAAAATGGAAATAGAGCTCTTGACACTGCACTCTTGGTGTAACAGCCACTTCGTTATTGCTTGTTGTGAACAGTTGGGGTTTTTTCCCTGCTGAAACACAAAACAGTACAGTCTGCTGCAGCTGACCATGTGAAGTTAGTAGGATTTAATTACTGCATTAGAAGACTGTTTTGAGGACACCTGTGCACTATTAGCAGGGGGGTATGAAAAGCCTGTTGAGGAACTATAACTTAATATAGTTTATAGTTTAGAATGATTAATAGGCTTATATTTGTTCTCTCCCACTGTGCCAGAGCAAGGCAGGGTGAGTGTTTTATCTCTGAAAGAACGGAACAGATGTCTTGTCAGATCATAGATCATGAGCGCTCATTAACTTTTATTATCTTTATGAAATGTTAGATAGCAAAGCCTAGTTTTTGGTGCTTGAAAATGCATTGTGTGTCTAATGTTGCAAAGCCATTAAAACCGTAAACTGTGAAATGTAGCTTAATGACTTCTACTGTACATTCCATAGTCAGTAAGATTCAAAATGGAATGAGAAAGAGAAGGTGGTTGGTCTGAATTTTCCAGAGACTTGGAGACTTCCATGTGTACAGTAGAAAAAGTACTAGGACCACCTCTGCTTTGGAAAAGTGAACTTCTTATTTAGGAGTATAAACTGAAAATTACAGTTTTAGTGTAGTTGGAATATTCTTGAAGTCTGATGAGCTGATTCAGCCCAGCAGGTACAACTCAGTGGTGCCTCAGAAAAGCCTTGCTTTCCCTTTTCCAGGCTTGAGGAGCGGTGGAAGCTCCCTTCGTGATATCCAACCTGGGTGTATGGGGAGGAGATCAAAGAAAGAGCAGAAGATCGCTCAGACAGCTTTTTAAAACCTTTTGAATAAATTAATAAACACCCTTATTTTTCTCTCATGAAATGCAATTAAACAATACTCCATAGGTGATCCTCCAAGTCTTAATGAGTAGGTGGTTTTCCAGTAATGTTTGTATGACAATGCACAGGAATTGGGTGTAGAAATTGAACCAAGCGATTGTCATTCCTTCTGTGCACGTAGTGGGGTTGATCTTTCTGAAGGAAAGTAGTCTTGCAGTTCTGCACTGTGGACACAAGAGGTCGTTTGATGTTCAGGCAGTGGGAGTCTTTGCTGGCACTGGGCGGCTCCCATTCCTCCCAGTGCCCTCTGCCAGCCAGGTGTCCGTGGCTGAGAAGCAGAATCCGAAGTTCTCTCAATGATCAAGACTTAATCCAAAGAACAGAGCTGCTGAATGATCTCTATGGGATGAACTGTTTTTGTAACAACACTATTTTAGTTCTTTGTGTGAGTTACTCTTTGTAGTACTTAAATATGGTTGCCGAGTTCTGTATTCTTGGTTCAGTAGAGACCTTGGGTTTAGTTATGCTTGACTGTTGCCTAGAGTAACCTTGAATTCCTTGCAGTGTACCATTCCTAATTGTTTGTCAGCAAATCTTGACAAAAGGCAAATTTCTCAGTTGATACATTTTCCACATTTCTTCTAGAATTAAAAAAAACCCAACATCATTTAATATTCTGTTAAATACATGTTTCAGGCACATACTGAAATACTAAAAGATAGTGAAAAAGTACTATGGTATATCCCACTTTCTAATATAATTTTTGTGGTGATAATGTCAAAAAGTCCAGTGAATTCACAAACAAAATTTTTTTTGTGGGACTTTTATGAAGAAGGCAGGCAGCTAATGAATTAAGGAATGCCTTAATACCTTGTTCCTGTTGTAACATCATCAGTCTCCAGAGCAGAGACAATCTTTACCTCAAATGGTTTATAATCTCTAAAAATAAGGGTGTTTTCCTGTGATTCTTTCCCCCTCCCCCAAAAAAACCAAGTTGCCGTTTATTTCTGTATCTTAGCTTCTGGGGAGTAGTTTTCCTGGCTCGTGATGGGGGAATCAGAGGAGAAAAGCGAGATCAAATACAGTAATGTTGGTAGTTTAAGGAAGAAGTCAGATGCCTGATGTCTGCCTACTGCTGGCAGGCCAGAGTGCAAAGCAGGACTTCTTCCAGGTTTGTTTTCTCTCTTTTTCCCCTTGGTTACATACTTCTCTTTTGATGTCTGTATAACAGAAGTTGTTGGTCCATGATTGGTGTCAACCTCATTTCTTGATTAATAGCAGAGATGCGAGGAGAACAAGAGGACAGGATAACTTCTAGAAGAAACTTGAGATGGTGTCAGTACGTCATACACAGGAACAGTTCTTTGCCAGGGAACCCTTATGCCATTCAATCCCTACAAACTCTTCTCCTCAAGATTATTTTCTAGGAGCTGCTCTTTTTACAGAAAGTCTTTCTGTAGTGGGTTCTTTAGGTAGCCAAATAGCTGCAATATTGAATTGAACATAATGCTTTATTGACTGCTGTCTGGTATTCTCTATTCCAGGTAGTGAGTAATCAGTTCCCTTTGCAGAAATTGGAAAAGAAAGATGATACTATCTCTGTGGGAATTTTTCCTGCATGTTAGAAGGAATGCTTGAAGAAAAACAGCTGATTAAGTAACAGAATGATAAATATAAACTGTGGTAAGAGGAAGTGGATGACCCTGTCTGAATTGTTATCAGGCAGGTGTAGTGATCTGTGTTTAGCATCTTTTATCTCTACCACAAACTTTTGGAATGTGATGCAGATGTTGAAGAGTGGAGAACAAGAAGCTGTTTCCCCATTCCCTGAGACAGCTTTTCATATTTTGAGGCTAGTTTCTTTTCCTTTATAGTTTCTATGCTATATTATGTCTAATATATGACAAAAACATTTAAGTATGAACCAATATATGTTAAATATACACATTACATGGATTCAAAGTACTTTATATATATTGTAAAAATAAATACAATATTATTAGTACTACTATAGTTAAATGCTACATACTGGATTGTCTTAGGCTGCAGAGATTTTGTTTTCCCCTGTTAATGCTACTAACTGGATTATTTTTGTATAAATAAAGTAGATTTTCAAGTTGAGCCTTGTAGTTGGGGATTTTGCGTATATGTTTGTTTTCCTTACCTTTATTTTGAAATAGTGGGTGGGTTTTCAACTAGGCTGTTCAAATTATGGGCAAGTCAGTAGTTTGTAGGTGCAGCTGTTACTAAGAATTTTTAGCATGTCCATAGAAGACTATTTTTCCAAATAAGAAGTAAAATTGACCAACTACTAAACTGATTCTAAGAACCAAAGCTTTTAATCTGCTAGATTAAACTTCCTTGGGGATTCTTGAGTTGTAAAGATAAGTGCTTTTCAAGTCAGAACACTTGTTTATACCCAGACTGAGTATAGATAATTGTACAGCTGATAGACTAGAAACTGTGATATATGTTTTATAGACACACTTGTCAATTCAACAGGTTTTTTTAAATTCTCTAAGGACAGTAGAAGAGTTAATATACTTCTGCGGGACTTCTGTAATTTAGAGGCAGTAGGAATCAAACCACATCACTAACCTCATATGAGGTTTTCTTGCTTTTTCTTAGTTTCATTTGAAAATAGCTTTATAAAGTTAGGTAGGTTGAAACATTTCTAGTTGTGTGTATAAACTAGGATTTCTAGTTGCACTTGTAAAATTTTTATGTAATTCAAACAAATTAATAAAATTTAAACTAAAATAGAATGGGTTTAAAAATGACATTATTACATGTCTTTACATACATGGCATATAATTTAGTTGGAGCATGTTAGTTTTAAAATACTCGGTATGTTTGAAGTGTTACAGATAGGCTGAAAATGCCAATGAGAGAGACTGCAATGGTCCATTGAAATATTTCTTGTGAGATCAGTTTCTTCCATCCATTTTATTCTCTTCATGTCATTGACTACTGTACATCAATAAATTTTCTTTAACAATAGAACCCTTCCAATTTTTCTCCCAGATTTTTCTGGACCATTTTCTCTGAATGTAAGGAATAGGATAGGAATAGCAAATAATATCCTTAAATGTATGTTAATTGCTTTTCCATGAGAAATTTCTTTTCTTTTCTCTCTCCTTTTTTTTTTTTTTTTTAGCAAAGTTATTTTAATATGATTAGAAACCATTTAATACCTGAAG
>NW_009934989.1:58096-60577 GCF_000696875.1 Nestor notabilis
AGCAGGAGTGCAAGCACTGTGAAGGTGTGCATTCCTGAGCCTGCTGGTTGCAGCTGGTTGCCTGCTGGTTGCAGCTGCATTGCTACTTGCTGCATTAAGTGCTTAAGACATTCTGTGCCAAGAGTTCAACTATTGAGTTTCATACAGTGCTGAGTGATTCATAGGGATTATTAGGATTCTCCTGGGATGGTTTCACCATACTGATTGCCTCTGACAGATCAGTTTGCTTAGATTAAAAAGCAATTGTTGCTGTCTAGTCAAATTTATAACCTGTGGTAAAAGGAAACTGAACCCTAGTGCTGTCCAGTATATAAAACCACCTTGGTCTACAAATTATGTGAATACTTGAGGAGTGGTACTAGTTTACATGCACCTGGGCAAAGGTTTCACGAATATTTAATACATAGCTTGTCCATGCTAATAAATTTATTCTAAACTATTTAGGTAAGTCTAAAAGCATTATTTTAGATTAATTTTTCTAATTGCTGTCTTTGTGGAAATAGTGATGCAGCTATTGACTGGTATTTGGATGCCTGTGGATGCTATGGCAATATGGCTTTTAGAAATATGTCACCTGGAAGATGGAAAATTGTACTATTGGGAATCTAAATTCCATAATAAATTAGGCCTGGTGAGGTGGCCCAGAGACAACTACCACACTTTACCTGATTTGTGGCACATATTAGTAATGCTTTAGGTATAAGACACAAGCGAGAGAAAAGAGAAAATAAATGGTAGGAGCACACTTCTGAAATAGAGGAGTATCTTCAGAGAAGAGGTGAGTAGTGTCCTGAGTGTAAATGTGGAATAACAGTTGTGTTTTAAACAACAGATGTGTCATTCATCTGGCAGGTGGGAAAAGTGCCCAGGCCTCCCCAAGATGTGGTCCATTTTTCACTCCCACATTGTCTGAAGGCTGCTGTGTGCTGCCACAGAGACTGAAAAGACTGGTTGGGCTTGGCAGGTCTAAAGGAGGGCTGATGGAGATGGTGAACTTCCTTTTTCACATTTGATGCTAGTTCAGAATGAGTCTTCTGCTGATTCATCATTTTGATAATTGTTTGCCTCCCTATGCCTTAAGGTAGATTGTCTTGTTAGTATTTGCTAAAGCAAATTAAGCTTTTGCTCAAAGGGTACCACTTCAGATTGCATATGAGAAGGGGCTCCATTCTGTACAGGCAAGATGCTCTCCATTAAGCACAATGGCATGCATAACTGCTAAAAGTTGTCTCTAATGTAAGAAAACTCCAAATGTAAACTTTCTGGGCAGAACACATGAGGATAAATCATCACCTCTGTGCTTCTGGTCCTTAGCCTATTGGCATACTTTTGAAGTGCATCTTATGTTGCCTGTTTATCTTGGAAATAGCCTCTGTGTGTACCTAAAAAAGTTCTGATTTTACCTCTGTTATTGCCTTTCTTGCTAACAAAGAGCTGTTCTGACTTGACTTGGACACAAAGATTGAAAATCCAGTTGGATGAAATTCAAGTAGATGATGCTTTCTTTAGGTTTAGGGTTCTTGTGGCAGCGTTTTCGTTTCAGTGTATTTGGAATCTCCATCTCCAGTCTTAACTGGATTGTGGCAATGTAATAACTGTCTTAGAAAGATCAGACAAACATAATCACAGTCTTTGCTATTCATTACAGTTTGTTTCTTTGTGTTTGGTGATTTCCTGTGTCTTTGCTAATAGAAATGGACTAAAATAATGGAAATGTATGAGTGAGTGTGATAACCATTAATGTAAAGCCGTGCTTTCTACAAGTTGTATTAATATTTTGATTAAAACTGTTCTCTAGACCAGCTATGTGTTAATTACAGCTTATAGCTCTGTGTACTTTCGATGTGGTTTGAGCCCAGCTGGCAGCTTGGAACCACACAGCCGCTTGCTCACTCCCCCCCCTTTTTCCTCCCCCCACTCCCAGAGGGATGGGGATGTGAAGCAGAGGAATGTAACTCCCATGGGTTGAGGTAACAGCAGTTCAGTAACTAAGGTATAATACAAACCACTACTGCTACCAATAATAATGATAAGGGAAATAAGAAGGGGAGAGGGTACAATTGACTTCTGGGTAACTCCCCCCAGTTTATATACTGGGCATGATGTGCTGTGGTATGGAACAGCCCTTTGGCCAGTTTGGGTCAGGTGTCCTGTCTCTGCTTCCTCCCGGCTTCCCCTCCTCCCTGGCAGAGCATGAGACTGAGAAAGTCCTTGGTTGGAGTAAACATTACTTAGCAACAACTAAAAACATTGATGTTATCAGCGTTGTTCCCAGGCTGAAAGTCAAAAACACAGCACTGCACCAGCTACTGAGAAGTAGGAAAAATGACTGCTGCAGCTGAACCCAGGACAGTACCCACCCCTTATTCCATACTATTCACGTCATGCTCAGATCCCACATTTTTCAATATGCCATCACTTTTGTCTCATATATATATACTCCCACACCCAAAGAGATATCATTTCTTAGTCCATGGACCA
>NW_009934990.1:0-17613 GCF_000696875.1 Nestor notabilis
ATGACTCTATGAATCTAGAATTACAAAGCTTTGAGCACCCGTGCTCTTGGCCTCCTGCCCTTGCCCAGCTCCAGCTTCCCTCCCCTGGTCTCACTGAGGAGGGTCCTGCTCAGCACACTGATGTTTCTATAGGATGTAGGCAGCTGATTTTGGTTGCCCATTCCTGGTCCCTCCTGGCAGGGCTCCTCCTGCAGGGATGCAGGCCGAGGAAGCCAAGCAGGGCCCTGGGGAGCTGCCTACATCCGTGGGCTTCAGGTGGCTTTTCACCTCCAGTCTGTCTGCAAGCTGGTTCCTTTGCCTTCCAATTGCTACCGGTGCTCAGAGGAGCCCGATTTTGCCTCCTACTCACTGAGAAAGCCTTTCACCAAGAGGCACAATCCAGCCCATCATCACTCTGTGCCTCAGTTCCTATCCCTCCCCAGGAGGAAAACAAAGCCCTTGTCTTGGGGAGGAGCAGCACGTCCCAGAGGGTCTCAGCACGTCTGTGCTCACACAGAGCACAGACGAGAGCCACCATGATCCCAGCAGCTGCCTTTAAACACTGGAGCCTCCACTCGGGCCATTCCATGTCCCTGCACGAGGAAAGCCAGGACACAGCCTCCAGCAAAAGATGTTTCCCAACCATTTGCACAAGGGAAGGGAGAGGCTGGGCAGGAGCCGCGGCAAGCCCCAGCGCGCCACCAAGACACAAGGGCCAAGGAGATGGCACTTTGCACCTCTCTTCTGCACCTGAAAGGATCTGTACCTTGTTTCCCACCATGCCAAGCACCATCACAGAAACCCAGGTCCCACATCCCCCTTTAGTCCTCAGGGTGGTGGCTGTCACACCTCTCAGCTCAGCAGCAGTGGGAGCAGAGAGTCACGCCGAACAGCACATCCTCTGCTGTCCCCTCAGGGCATCTTTGCCTGCAGCCCTAGAGGAGAGGGGACCAAGTCTTCACAACATCTTCCCTCCCTTCCAACTGCTTCCCAAGTGAAAAAGGTCTTGTGCCCAAATGCAAGGAGCTCAGAAGGTGCCTGGAACCCCTCTGCTTGGAGGACACACATGTTGACCACAAAGGTTCCTGTTTCTTCCCTAGTTATCCCCCTTCCCACCCCACCATCCTGCCATGCACAGGCAGCCCAACACTGCTTTCTCTTCCCTGTCACCCAGGAGAGATCTCCCACCTCCCACCCAGCTCCGGTGCCTCAGTTTCCCCACACTGTCGGTTTTCGGGGGGATGGTGGTTCTGTGCCAGGCAGACTGGGATGGATGGTGCCCCCACCAAGCACTAAATGTCCCCCAGCATGCCCCAGCTACTCCGGCACAGGTTCATCGTGTCTTTATGCTATTAGCAGGAGGGAAAGATGACAATTAAACTAAACCATAGGCTGACAGCTCCATTTGTCACCTCGAGGGGAGCACTTACAATCTGGACAGGGTGGAAACTCGGGCAGGAGACAATCAATAAAGCCCACAGGTCTGTAAGGAGACACCCATCAACCTTCATTCAGGGCTCCAAAGTCAAAACCCCGCCTGACTTTGCCATCAGAGCAAAGCTGGACCAGAGGAAGGAACTCCCTCGAGGTCTTGGGTTTCCAGGCTGACAGACCTGGGCAAGGCTTTGCTGCTGAAGGAGACCCTTGTCCTCATGTAACAGGATGCTCACCACCAAGGAGTGGTGCATAATTCATGGGCTCTGGCTGATCATGAAGCTGAGCAACAAGGGCTGCTCTCCAGAGGGGTCTTTAACTCCTAGGAACAAGGGGATCTTCTTGCTTCTAAAGAACTGGGAGCTGGGAAACACTTTGGGATCTCAACGCCAATGGACCAGCTGGTGTGAGGGACGCAGAGCAGCTCCTGGCCATCCTGGTGCTTCACACACAGAGCAGCATCACTGTGGTGGCTTCATGCTCTTCCTCCTGTGGAACCAAACCTGCCACTCACGTCCCCCCGTGGGCACTGGGTTACAGATGTGATGCTGTGCCTTTCTATCCCTCTGTCTGGCCCATCAGCAGTTCACTTCCAGAAGAGCTGGGCTCAGCCCAACACCTCCTTGTTGGCTCCCAGACAAGGACCCAGGCTGGACTGTCCTCACTCAGGCAGAGAGACCAGTGCAAAGGAGGAAAACCACACGAACAGGGTGGTGGCACCACAAACCTGCTCACACAGGCTGGGGAGAGCCCACGGGTTCTCAGAGGGCTGCATTGCCAGCCCTGCTCCATCAGCAGGAGCATGGATTTGGCCTGTTGATGGAAAAGAACCTTGGTTCAGAGACCCAAAAGGCTCAAAGTCCATCTTTATGCAGTGTGGGTGCAGTGGATGGGCACAGGAGGGTGGCTGAGAGGATACTCTGAATCTCCCCATCTCCATCCCACAAGCCTCCTTCCCTCTAAGCTGTGCTAGATCCCGTGGGTCTTTATCAAGAACCACTCTGCACATTTGGTGCCTGGAGCTCCCTCAAGCACGGACTATGAATCCTGACTAAATATGTATTTAAGGGAGGCATGGGGATATTTTTAAATGACCCCTGGAGCTATTTCTGCTTCATTTCCCTCACTTTTCTTCCGTGTCTCTCCCTGATCTTCTCCTCCACAGAAGACGAGAGCTCATTTTCATCTCTCCTGTCTGGATGATGGGGTGTCTGACTGGCTGAAGACAAAAACCAGCCCAAAAAAGAGCAGCCACAGCTGAGAATAGCAGCTGGGGACAGAGCACATCAGGGTCCATCCCTCTTCCTGCTGTGGGCGCTGCTCATCACCAGCCAAGAGCAACCAGGGCAGAATATTCCCCCCTATAGCCCTGCCCAGGCACCCAACGGGGCTTTTGGCCCCTCTGGAGTCTTAAATTAGGTTCAGCTTACATGGTCAGGGTGGGATGTGCTCACAGTGCTGATGCTTTAGGCCAACCCGCTCCAAAGCAAAGGCACATCCCTGCTGCACCCAGCTTGCTGCAAGCAAACAGCGGGGCCACCCTTAGCCCAGACCCCAGTTCACTTTGCACCCTGGGCCAAGCCATTGCACTGCTTCACATCCCCAATTCCCCCCATCCGACACATGTGGATAATCACCCATTCCTGGAGGCAATAAAGCCCCTGCTGTCTCCCGGCCATGAGCTACGCACAGAGCCTGCAGATGGAAGAGGTTATTTTCCTTAGGGGAAGGGCAGCTTGTTTGTGTGTACACACACACATGGGGTTATTGCCTCAAAACGCTGCCAGGAGTGAAGGAAAACTGGGGAGAAACCCCAAATCTTTGCTGCTGGGGAGAAACCGGTTTGCTGGGTTAACCCCTTCATCTCTGCCATGGTATGCTTCCCCATCCTCTGCCCGCTGATGCTCTTGAGATGCCACCATCGTTCCTCTTGGGCCATCAACTCATTCATCTTCCCTGCAGGTGTGATTTGCCCTTCAGGCTCTGCCCCTCACCATCTGTCCCTTAACTCCCAGCTCTCAGCTCCATCCCATCTCCCCCTGCAGCAGATTCCCCCTCATCCCGACTGCTCTGGTTTGGGCATTCCTTAGGAGTCTGTAAGGATTTTGCCTGGCTCTTTTGGCTGGTTGGAGTGGGAAGCAGCAGGATTGTTTGCAGGCTTGAACAGGAAAAGGGGGAATGCTCCTTGTGGCTTTCCCATCCCTGCCCTCCCTCAGTAAATACAGACAAGAGCACTGAGTAAAGCAGGAAATGGGGATCCCAGGGAGGGAATGGATCCCTGCCGAGGTCCCATCTCCCAGGGAGCTCCCTCAGCACCAGGGCAGGATTTTAACCTGCATCTGCACCATCCTGAGTGAGCAGCCCCAGGGGATCGCTGCTGAGATTCAACCACCAGGGTCCTCCAAAGCATCCCACAAGGCAGGTGGAGTAACACACACAGAGGAGCAAACACATCCCAGGGGCTGAGGACACCCAGAGCTCCCATTTTGCTCCAGATCTCTCCAGAAAGCTTCTTAAAGCTTGGTTACTCTTTCCTGGTGATCCCAATGATCCCAAGGTAGAGGCTGCTGGTAATCAGGTTACCATCACCCTGCAATAACCACCACACTTGGTGCATTCACAGCAGACTAAGCTGCATGAGCTGTAAATGAAGCTCCTCAGCCAAGGTCCTATGAAAGTCCTGTTGCACAATCAGTTGTGGAGATGCTCCATCAACTCCTGCATCTGTATTTCAGCACAGGATGGGCCTGGGATCCCTCCAGAGGATGCAGCCCATGAGGAGGGTGCCCGGCTGGGACCCCACAGCAGGGTTTGAGGCTGGCCCCACACTGCCCAAAGGAAACACACTCCCCCCCCCGGACTGTGGGTGCTCACCCAGAGCAGGGTTCTCCTCTGAAGACATCCCTGGAGGACCAGGGAGGTCTTTCCAAGCTAAACTCCATGGGGGGAAGTTCCTCCCTCGGCCTCAGGGTGCATCTCCCCTCCCTGCAGGCACCACTTACAAAGGCAGAAATCAAGCCAAACCCCACGTTGGGTCCTGCTTCAGCCCTCCCTGGGTTGCTGTTCCCTATGGCAGCTCCAGAGCCTCCATCCTGCTCCCTGCATCCCTCCCATCCTCCAAGCTGTGGCATCACGGTCAGAGCTCTTACACTCAAACAGGCGCTGCCATGTGGAAAAGGACTCCCAAGGACACACACCAAGGAAGGTCACACCACGCTCAGCTTGATTAGATGGATTAGAGACCAGTCCTGAACCCTCCTCCGAGACCAGCAGAGCAGGGCTGTGACATTCCCAGGTGACCAACTCCAGTTTGCCTGGGGCTGATCCCTCGGATGCAGAGAGGGAGATGCCACCCGCTTCCATGGGTGTCATTCACCCAGGTCCAAGGCCAGGGTGCAGTGTTCACCCTCTCCCCCTGCTCCTCTGGCCACTGTCCCCACAGGGACACAGGCAGAAGCTGAGATAATTCGCCCTTTAATGCAGACAGATGGCTTAATTTAAAGCAGGTCAGAAAGGAGGGAAGCCAGTCTGTGAATGTCCCCACGAGTTCAGCCTGTTCTCCCATCCCTGCACTGCCCTTCTCCAGCAGCAGGTGAGGTCCCTACACTGCCCAGGGCCTAGATCCAGCCCCAAAGGCTCCTCAGGTCCTTTTGTCCTTACTCCTCCCCAAGCTTCTCTATGCAGGAGGGAGGAAAAACCATACCCAAGTGCAGCAAAACCCCATTGCAACTCGATTTGGTCTGCAGAAGCTCTTGAGACCTTCACATTAGGCGGTTGGGTTGACCAAGGGCAGGTACTGGCACGGTTGGAGGTGGTGGCGTGGTCACCCAGTGGTGCTGTGCCCCAAGGACTACAGGGCAGGGGATGTCCCGAGCAAGAGAATGGGGCTGAGGTGGGCAGGAGAGGGTTGGGATGGGGTATGTGGAAGCTGCTGAGCAGAAGGGAGAGATAAAGACCAAAGGGGCTGTGGCTTCTGTGCTGTACCAGGCTAAATCCCCTCCTCCTCCTGTCTTGGGGGACATCCCAATGATCATGGTGCCCATTAATCCCTTCCTAAACTCCCCTCCAAGCTGTGCTCCCCAGACTGCACCTCCACCCAAGACTTCCTCATGCTTCCAGTTCTTCCCCACCTTGAGGTCATCCCCTGTATCAAGGCACCTCCTGGCTCTTGCCTTCCACCCAAAACCAAAGCTTAGCCACACAGGTCCTAGTTTACACCCACCAAACCCCTCACACAGCGAGGTCCTGCCCAGGTTGGAGCTCCCAGTGCTAAAACCCACCAGCGCCCGCTGGTCAGCGGGGGCAAAGGAGGCAGATCTGAGCCAAAAGCCTCGCCAGAGCCCGGTGGTGAACGCAGAACGATCAGGCAAAGGTATGATCAAGTGTTCAGCACCGCTGTTTCCCAGCCAGGCATTAACCCAGCACGGCTCCCTGGGCTGGGCAGGCATTGTTCAAGCAAACACAGCACCTTGGATTGCCAACCCACGACCAAAGCCATCCTGAAAGGGGGGGAAACCACCTACAACAAGTGCGCTGACACCCCTAATTCCCAGAACAAACCCATCAGGCTCTTATCAGTCAAGAGACGGTGATTTTCCTGCAATTACCCCCGTCCCCTGTTGCACATAACAAATCCATCCTGGTTATGCAGAGTTTTCATAACAGGTTGCATGGCCGTAGGTGATGGCTTTAAAAAGCTCCCCCCCCCCATGGAGCCGCGCTTGCCGTGCCTGTTCCCTCCGCAGCAATGAATGCTAATAGCAAGGCTTAGCAGCACGCAGCAGTTTATGGCCTGTTTAATGCAGGAAGTCAAAGTTAGGGAGCACAATGGTCTCCTCCAGCCACAAAGATAAGCATCAGCCAAAGAAAAAGGCAAAGCAGCCTTTGGGAAGCGGCAGAGCACGTCAACAGCCTTGATTCGGGATCTCAAAGCTGAGGCTGGGAGTTCAGCCCCAGGCTAAAACTCGGTGGCAGAAGCCGTGGCTGGTGATTCGCTTCTCTCCCACCTGCACCCATGAACCTGCCCCAGGCGCAATGGGCTCCTGCCAAATGTTATTCCCATCCCCCCCAGCAGTTTTCTCCCCCATTAGACCCCCTGACTGCGTGGTCCCACCGAGGCTGAGGGTCTTGGGGAGCCACTGGGTGCCGTATCAGCACAAAGCAGCTGCTCAGGGTGGTGATTCACGGCGCTGACAGCCAGCCAGGACACACTGATCCAAATTGCAGTCAGACCAGGCAAAACCCACCCACCTGCATCCTCCACAGGCGAAATATGGGGGAGAAACCCAGAAAATGCTTCTTCCTGCATCTTGGAAGATGCTGATTCCATGGAAATGCAGTCAGCAATGGGGCGTTGAGGTGGGATGAGGTGCGGGTGCTTGCTAGCCTGCTGAGGGGATGGGTTTGTCCTGCAGGCTGGAAAACCAGGGGGGAAAAGCAGCAAGGAAACGTAGGGAGAAGAGCCAGGAGCAAAAGTGATGGGGTTCACTGAGAAACTTCTCTTCCTTCCTTCCTCCAGGTGAGGTTTTGAGACGGATGGGCACGGAGTGTGCACATGAGAGGCAGGAGACTTGCCCTCAGCAGCACAGGCAGCTCCCTGCCCACCGCAGAAGTTGGGGATCCCCCGTTGCACCTCTTTTTAGCAGCTACGAGGGACCCAAAGTGCCCGGGAGAGACATGAACCGTCCTGATTTACAGGCTCGTGTGTCTCCGCCTGCATCAAAAAAAACCGTCTCTGCAGCAGAGACAACGGGATTAGCATCGATTTGCCGGGAGCAGCATCCTCAGTGTGGGCTCAACGCGCTTCTCCGAGTGCCCGAGAGCACCCACCGCCCCTGCGGCTCCCTCCCAGCCTCCGCATCCACAGCTCTTCCCTCCCAGCCACCAGCAGATCCTTTGGCAGAGCATCCTGGCCCCATAGTGCCCCAATCAGAGGAGAGAGAAGTGGGTCCTGACCCAAATACGCAGCTTTCAGAGCTGACCCCCAACATGTGCATCATCTCCCTCCTGCTGGCTTTTTTGGGTATGGTTGTTGTAGGACAAACCTGTTTTCTTACGCGAGAGAGGAAAAAAGCATCCCCGAGAGCAAAGCGGGCTGGTTTATCCCCAGATGGCTTGCTGGTACCAATGTAAATCCAGAGGGAAGTGGGGAGAGGGGCTGAACGTGCAAACAAGACAATTCCTAGTGCTGCATTTCGGGATGGGGAGATGCCTGCAGCCTGGAGAGCTCCTGCATTCAAATTGAGCCCGGTCCCTGTTGTGGTACCTGGGAAGGGGACGCGGTAGCGGCACAACACGGCTCCCCTCGAGGCAGGGCAGTCACCAGGGATCTCAAAGAGGTGCTGGGGAACGGAGGCACTTGAACATCTTTAATGATGCATGTTCCGTGTCAGCCCTGCACTGTGAAGCCTTTAAAGTCGCGCTCCCTTTGATGAGACAATAGACCTGGAGAGAGAAATGCTTCCCCTCCTTCTCCCCACCCCCCCCTCAAATACCCATCCTGCCCCAAAAGGGCTACATTTAGAAGCAAAAAGCCCATGAATTGCAAGTAAGGAGCAGTGGATGCTGCTGAGAGCAGAGCAGCAGCTCCACAACCACATATATTTAGCCCACAATCTCTCCTGATGCAATTTAGCAGAGGATGGGGACACAGAGGGGGCTCCTCCGCACTCACCCCCAACTTCTACCCTTCCCTCATTTTCTGGGGTACAGGAGCACTCATTAGGCTGTGCAGAGCCAACGCATTTCTCCCCCATCACAGCCAGAACCCAGACCAAAGAGGAGAATCTGCATCTCTCCCAGCTTCTCCCAAATCACTTCCAAAGTGCTGCTCTGAAGGGGTTGTTCCAATTCAGCCCCAGCCTCTTAAAAGGCCATTTCTCCCCCCAAAAACCCAGCCCTGCCAAGCTCATCAGCTTACACTGGCTTTCAACACGCCAGTCAGCACTGAGGACATGTTTAAACCAGTGATGGGAACGTGACGTCCTTCTCCGAGAGGGACAAGCACTCGGGAAGCACGAAGAGGCTCCAGCTCCAGCTGATTCCCAATTATTCTGCTCCGAAATTGCTCCATGGTATTTATTTTGGAGTCATTAACATCCCATTAAAAGCATCCTGTTAAGCAGAGCTGGCTGGCAGGGAGCTGGGCAGATGCGAGGCTGGAAGGAACCACGGCTCTCCCAGTATGGCAAGTTCTCCAAAACCCACTAGTTATGTCCCTAAATAGTTTCCTTCCACAAACAGTGAGATGGTGTCAGCTGCTGCTTTTTTTTCTTGACATGAACAGCAGAAAATAACAAAAAGAGCTGCCAATGGCAGCTATAAATGCAAAGCAGAGGCTGGAGTGTGGGGGTTCCACAGAGAGAGACCAGGGGAACACGTTCAAAGGGGTTGATGACCCTGCAAGGTGCTACCACAGCCTGGCAAAGCTGCTTGGACACCATTGACCTTCCCTTTGCTTGCAGTCTGGTGTTTACTCCAGCTGGAAGCAACCAGAGCATCCTTACTGCAGGCTGCTCTTCAGGCTTCTCCCTTCTTCCCCCTGGCCAAACCTCCTGCAGTCTCCAAGCACAAGGGAGAACATGATGTTCTGGTGCAAACAAGGCGGTATTTCCCATCAAGGCTTAAATGCAACAGGTTTATAACACACCTCCCCACTCCACAGGGTGCTCATCCCTGCCTGGCTATCCCTGCTTCCCACTGGTGCTGGGAATGAAGCTGCACAAGTCACCCATCCTCTCCCAAAGGAGACCCACAGGGTCCTGTGGAGAACTGAGCCAGGTTGCTGGCATAAAAGTAGTAGATGGCTGGAGTGCTGCAAGTTGTTTGGGGTTTTGGGTTTGATTTGAGCTCTTTTTGCTCCAGGCTCTTCCACAAATCCAACTTTCCATGAGCAGAAAACAAAGGTGAATACTTGCTCACTCAGGAGAACAAAAGGGGCTGATGATGGAGCAGCCCAGGTGCCAGCAGTGATAGGAGACAGTTTGTTTCATGCAGCCCCTGAGATCCAAACAGAAAGTGCCCTTTGTTACCACTGAGCATCTGGCAGGGTTAGGAGCATGGCCCGAGCACAGGGTCCCCAAGCCCAGGGACATGGGGGACTCCCTGGGACACTCCTGCCATGGTGCAACACCATGACATCCAGGTCACATTGTGCACCCCAGCTGGATGTTTGCCCCCAGCCCAGCAGTAGAACAAGTGCTGGGGTGTTAGTCCTCTACTAACCCATGCCAAACGTTGGCCAAAGCCAAGATCCAAGAGCTCAACCATGAACCTCAAAGTCCTTCTAGTAGCACCCCCTTGACACCATGGGGAAAGGCACCACTTCCAAGATGACACAAAACCAGGAAGCTGGGCCAAAACATGACTTTTCTGCCTCTTATTACCCAGACCAAGGAAAACAGACCGTTTTTGAACACAGCCTGAATAGGAACAAGTCTAAATTCACCATGAACAGAGATAAAAGCCCATTGTGTCACCTGTTCCCAATCCTGGAATAACCCGTTGGACAGGAGCTGTTTCAGTCATGCTGAGTGCAGGCTAGAGATGGGAGAACAATTATTGATGAAAGCAGAAATGGGTTTCAATTAGAAAAAGCCAATGCCAACAGTTTTTAGATCAAAAGAAGCCTTTTCACTGCTTGGGCAAAAATCTGAATCAATCAGGCTGAAAAATGCTGCAGTAAAAAGCATTTTGGTTGGAACCATTTCTCAACTTGGAGTTTGCTCGGAGGACATGGGGCTCGAAACATCCATTTCCCTTGTAATGAAAACACCTTTGAGAACCTGAAGCAGTTTTGCTGCAGATGGGATTTCATTTTTTGTCCCCAGGTGAAGGATGGCAAAAGCAGAAACTGAGTTTCAAGAACTGAGTAGATTTGTTCTGGTTTGAAAAATCAAAGTACCAAACCGCACTGCAGAGGACATGGCCTCAATGTGCCCCATTGCAACAGGGGGTTGGTGGCTCAGGTCTGTCTGTGGCCGTGTGAAATCTTTGCTCCATCTCTCTGCGAAGCAAACCAGATCCTGCTGCAGGATGAGATCTCACCAGGAACTCTGCATGTGGGGAGCCCTTCTGCTCCCAGAAGCAGCTTGTCCCTCCCAGAGATGATCCATCCCAACCCTGGCCAGAAGATGCACCATGTTACACATCACCCATAGATCTGCTCTTGCAGATCAAGCAGCCCCGTGCTTGGAGGCAGTGATGGGCTGGCCAAATCCAAGACCTGGCCTTTGCTTGGTACTTTATATCATCATGATTAACTGGTCATTTCAGCCTCCACTGCAGTAGCTACAAGCCGTCCCAGGCTGGGTTTTCCAGGTTTCTACATGCTGGATCACCCCTTGGCAGTCCCATCATAGTAAAGGGAAAGCAACTGGGAAGAAATGGAGGCTCCAGCTTGAATTTAAATGTGTTCAAGGATGAGGACTGCTTGAAACAACATGCTCAAAGCAGGGCCTCACATATGGGACCATATAGGACAGACCAGCCCCATGGGTTCAACATGCAACCTATGTCCACATCCCCACCAAAACAGTATCTCCAAGGGAGTCACTAAAGGAGTCCACAGACCAACCATCTTGTAGCTCTCAGGAGAAGTAAATGACCACCTCACAGCTTCATATCAGCCAACACTGCAACCACATCAGATGAGAAGAGTGCTAGCGATAAGCAGGAGAAATACTATACATTTCAAAGGTGGATGCAGCAGGAAGGGGGAAAGGGGAGATTTGCCAAGCTAGAATATAAAGGAGAACAGCAATGGTTCAGTCTCTTCCCCATGGAGACTCTTGTGGCCAACATCTCTATGTTGGCCAACAGGCAAACCAAGACAGGACAGTTCTTCAAGAGTGATCCTAAACAATCGTCTTAATCCTCATGTCCTCTTCGAGCGTTTCTGCTCCCACATTGTGGACTAGGGACCACCTGCCCCTGGCAAAGCCCCTCAGAGATGCCTCCAGGCAGGAAAGGACATAGACCCAACATGGGTATGAGGACCTGCTGATGGAGATGAGGGGTAAATTCCTGGCTGCACCATTCCAGGAGAGCAAACCCAAACCCATCTCCTCCTTAGCACCACGCTGCTCCTTTTCCTCACAGCAAGGCCAAAACCTCCTGCCACCCTGCACCACCAGCTTAGCAAACCCCGCACCCAGAAAACACATCCAACCCCCCAAATCCCACCAAAGGGGGATGAGATGCCAACAGAACAACCACCTTTGAACACCATTTCACAGCCTGATGCCCACATCCTTGCTCCCGCGCCTGCATCCTGGGTGCGAAAGGACCAGGATTTATAGCCACCATCCTCCTCCTGGAGCCAGATCTTGGCCATCCCTTTGCCTGCTCCCTACCTGCTGCTTTTTGCTTTCTCCTTTCACAAGGGAAACGGGTTGCCTGGAGCTGGGTCTCCATGGAAACTTGGGCTTTTCAGACACTCAACGGAAAACGCTGGCACGGAGACGTTTGTGCAGGAATACTGATTCAGCCCCAGCGTCTGTAACACTGACTGCATTTTAATCCTGCTCCGCTCCCCGGCGAGCTAAAAATAGCTTCCTGTCGCCTCCTGAACTCACATAAACAGCTTCAAGCAACATGGTGCTGCCAGAGCAGAAATTCCATGAATCAGCTAAAAAAAACCCCAGGCATAGGGGGGGGAACGGTGGGGTCTCAACCCTCGTCGTGCCATAGGGAGCACCAGCGTGGTGGGGAAGAGACCATCCCGCAGTCCAGGGATGGAGGAGAAGGAGCAATTGGAGCTGAGCACCACATGGGTCCTTGGGGCTTTGTTTCACCTCTAGAAGATGTCCTTTTCCAGGTGTAAAAGCAAGAAAACAAGGGGTTTGTGGTCTCCAAGCAGCTGGTGTGTGCATGGGCTCAACACATAGCACTGATGTGAGGCAGGGAAGGAGCCAACTGTCCCCAACAAGGAGTCTGGGGACAAGCTGGGGAAGGGGTGATTTTGGCTGCCCATTGGCGAGCTGTGACCTGGCTCCGTGCTTTCCCTTCTCGCTCTTTGAGAAGAGGATGGGGAGGGCCAGCACACGGTGGCTCCGGGTGCGGGCCATGAGGGCTGTGATCGCTGCCAGCGCCCTCGCTGCGCTCGCAGCCATGTGTCAGCCCAGCATTACTGGGACTGTAATAGGCAAGTGAGATCCTGATCTCCTCCCCCCTGTTCGCCAGGACTGTCCTCAGCTGACTCCAGGAGCTTCCTTTTGCAGAAGACACCACGACCTCCTTTTATCTTACAAAGGCTTTCTCCCAGCAGCACACCCTGCCCCGGGAAGGAACACCCACAGGGGGAAACTGAGGCACAAACCTGCTTGCTCAGGACCTGTGTGCAAGCTGGGCATGAATCCAGCTCTCCCAACTATGCCGAGGGACAGGCATTGCCTTTCGCCTCCGAAGCAACACCCCTGCACCCATCACAGAAGCTCTCCTACCCCCCCATTAAAAGGCTTTCAAAAGCTCAGGGGAGGGAGATGAACCCCCATCCAAGTGGCTTTGTGGAGCCTCATCCACCCCAGCAAGTGGGTGGAGAGTTGGGGTTGATTTTTATGGAGAACCTCTGGGTTTACACCTTTGCTTTTGGCCCAGCTGCTGGGAACAGGCAGCGTTCCCAGGATGCTGCTCTAAACCTTTATTTCCACCAGGAAGCAGAGAAGCAGGAGAAATGTCATCCCAAGCTGACAGACAGAGCATTTCGGGTGGGTGATAAATGGGGTTTTGCAATGGAAAACTGCCCCTTGCTCTGCCCAAAGTGGGAAAAACCAGTTGCCCAGTAAAACCCGCTTGAGGGCTCAGCCATCCCCTATATCCCCTCCTAAGGCTCTCCCCTGCTTATCTGGCTTTCCCAATACATGTTACAAGAGTACAAAGTAGGGATGGTGGAAGAAAAGAACATTCTCAGGTCACTTTCTGTGGGTTCTAAGAGCTTCCTCCAGCAGTGGTAGGATTAAGGCTCTAAAAAGCCAGAACAGCAAAATAAATCCCTGCAAGGTTCATGTGGCCCAGCCAAAAATGGGCTGCGAGTCTCATTCATTCCTTGATGGCAAAGAAACATCATTCTGAGCTTGAGTTATTTATTACAGTTCATCATTTACCTTAAAAGAGTGGGAACTGGACACATTCAACACCACCAGCCCCATCCCTCCCTGCCAAAACCCTCAGTGCCAGCCCTATTAAATTAAGAGCCTCAGGCGTCACTGATGGGAAAGGGACACGCAGGGATGCGGCAGGCAGGGACCACTGCTGAGTCCAGAGGCTGTAAATTGCCACAGTGAAGTCACTGGGCACTGAGCTGCCTCCTGGGAGAAACCCTGAACCCCTCTTCCCAGCAGCAAACAGGTTCCAGTTGCAGTGGGGTGTTGCTCCAGCCGAAATGGGGATGGCAGGAATAAAGCTTCATAGGGTCCCCCTGGGCCCAAACAGAGCAAGGAAGCCCCTTGCATCACTTCTCTTACCTTCACAGTCCCTGCTCCAAGGGCATGACCAGTGATGTCAACCTGAATAGCTTCATAAGCTGCTCCAGGGTTGGTTTATAACGTCTCCAGTGTTCCCAGCTCCACCTCCTGCAGCCCACAGGCTCCTCCAGGCAGTGGCAAGCACAGGTATCCTCAATTGAGAGCTGGCATTAGGGCAGGGAAGCAATCTCCTGATCTTTCCACAGGTACTCAGTAGGAAGGAGATACACCTGGCCCCATGGCAACCTTCCCCCTTTCTAAATCCCTCCAAGCAATGCCACAGCCCCAAAGATGAGTCTGGAATGAGGCCAAGTCAACCAGGGCAATGCAACGAGGGGAAGTGCCCACTGCTTGTGGAGAGGGAAGACACTGATCCTCACTGCAGGGTTCATATGCACCTGATGGGGATGTAAACTGGTCCCAGTGGTTTGGGACCACTGGATCTTGGTACTGTGTGGCCATCAGAGAGCCCAAGTCACACACAGTGGGGAGAGTGATTCCCCCATGGGCTCTGGGTAGCCTTGATTTTAGCAGTGAACTTCCAGGCACTGGGAAGCACACGTGGGTCTGCTCACATCCCCTCAAAATCCCTTAAGGAAGAGCTGCCTGCTGCTGGATTCCAGCAACGTCCTGGTTCAGACGGGCCTGAACTGCTCCTGTCCATGGGATGGAGATGCAGCACAAAGCTCTGGAAGCCTGTCCTCACCCGGAGCTGGCTCAGCCCTAGTTACCTGCTCATGGTGGGATGCTCAGTTCCTGCTCCCCTTGTCCTGGGCTTTGCTCTGGTGTGGATGCAACCCTGGGAGCTGTTGCCCAGCCATGTCCCATCCCCTCCCAGCAGCTACTTCCCTAGATTAAACCCTGTGTGCTCATCACCTCCTAACCTGTCATTCTGGGTAGAGATTGTCCTTCCCGGATTCTGGTGTCAGCCCCGGCACGGAGCCTCCTGCTTGTTGTTATTGACAGCACCATCTTTCCCTGATTAAAATTCCTTTAAGTGCACCTAATGGCTAATCCCAGCAATCCTGTCCCCATCCCCCTGTCCCTGCCCACGTTCCCTCTCCGCTGCATGTCCCCGGGTGCTGCGTGTGCCTTCATTCCTGCTTGGTCTTTCCTTGGCTTCAAACATCAAGGGGAAGAGTCAAAAATGCTCCTGGAGATGGAGGAAAAGGTGATTTTTGTTTGGGAAAAGAAAGGGGCTGGTGTGGGGCTACGCCAGGCGCTGTCACCATCCCTCATCCCCCTTCTTCTGCTTGGCTGGTGCTGGATTTATACCAAGAGGGATGGAGAGCCAAGAAACACAGGCCAGGAGGGGACTCATGCCAAAAGCACCTGAATTCAAACCATGAGGCTCCAAAAGAACAGCCTCATGGCTTGGATTTGGGTCCCCACCAGCCCCAGGTTGGGGCTGCTAGAGCTGGGGATAGGCGGAACACCAGGAGCATCCCACCGTCCACTGGGTCCGAATCTGGTTTGAATTCCTTGTGGGGACAGCCAAAACATCAACAAACTGACCTTTCTGCTCCCCTTCGGGCTTTCTGCTCCCTCCATGCTCTTCCGTGCCTGCTCCTGGTGCTCCCCAAGGAGGTTTTGCCCCCACTCCCATCTCCATCCCCCCAGCCACCACAATCTTCCTGTGTCTCCGTGGTCCATTGGGAAGTTGGGGTGCCCTTGGCCTTGCCCAATGCACAGCCCCAGCGCAGTGATAGAGCATCCAGAGCAAGAGCTCAGGAAGCCCTGCACCATCTAAGGGGGCTTGCGATGGGGCCTTCACCCCCCTTCTGCACTAGAACACCACCTCAGCATCGTGGGGTGAAGGACGTTACCTGGCTGGTGGCTCACATCCACCTCCAGGCAGCTTCAGAAAGGTTTGGCAGCACTTCACACTCACCCTCCTACCCCAGATCTAGGCTGTGGCTGTAAGACTCTCATCCTATTGCTCTACAGTTGGGTGTAAAGGCACTTAACTCCCTCACTAAACCAACAGGCAAGGAAAGGGGAGAAAGAAGAAGGGCACCATGGAAAGCTGGGGGATCCCTGGGGTCCCTGAGCCACCAGTTTCTTCCTCCTGATCATTTTTAGTCCAGGGGTCAGTGGGGAACAGATGTGGTACAGAGCAGTGATGGGAAGAGGCTTTGTCCAGGATGGAGAAGGGACCTTGTCCTGCTAAAGGAGACATCTCCACCCAGCTTTGTACCAACCACGTTGCCCCTAAAAACCCTCCTCCCAAGGACTTAGACTGTCCAGGTCCCCTTGAGGTCCCCCTCATGCAGCCTGGCAGGTCCTGAGCACCCCCAAGATGCTCCAAGCACCCACAGTCCTCACATGCTGCATGAGCCTGACCCTGGCAGGATGCAAGTGTTCAGCATCACTTGACCCAGCATCCCTGGCCACCCAGGACCCAAGGATCCATCCGTGACCACAGGCACGTCGGAGAAGCAGCACGGGGCTCTCACGAGGGCTCTCTGCAGCCACAGCGGGAAGCAGAGTATCTCACTCCCGGCCTCGGAGGAAGGCTCTTGCTTTAATTGCTCTTTGGCCTCCAGCCACTGATTGCTCACATTTGTGACTGCTTTCTTTGCAGTTCCCTGGCAGCTTTTCAGTTCCCTCCACTGGTTTTAACCACCCCAACCTCTCCCAGTCTCAAATAAAAGACCTCGTGCCCTTGGGGCAGGTTGTCAACAGGTTGAGCCCCAAATTGTCCATCCTGGAGGTGTCAGCTGAGGTCCCTCCAACTCACTGCAGCAGTGGTTTGGAGCGTTGGACTTGTTCCAGGTCTCTTTGGCTCCGTGGCGCTCATGCTGTGCCTCTCAGAGCTGGTCAAAAGGTGACACCAGGAGCATCCCAGCCCTAAAGTGGGGTGAAATATTAATCCATGGATCAGCTTAACACCATCTGCTTGGCTCTGCAGCTAGGCCCAGCCAGCGCAGGGAGGACCAGCCCATTCACCTTAATGCGCTGTTCACTCTGAACCCTAAGGATGGCACCGCTGCAGCCATAATGCTGATTATTTCATCTTTGATAGTCCAAGCAGGCAGAGCCAATGCATTTGTCAGCTCTGCAGAGCTTCTCCTTCAACAAATGAATACTGTGTGGATGGTGAAACCAGTCTGCTGTGGGCTTTCCAGTGGGCTCCGCTCCAAGATGTGTGAGAAAGTGAGGAGCTTGGCCACAACATCCAGGCAATGCCGCTGCTGAAATCACCATTCCCACTGCCAGGGACACCCCAGGGTTGGGACAGGGCTTTGTGGGCACAAAGGATGCTGGAGGTGAGGAAACACATCGGCAGGAGGGGTACAGGAGCTGACTCAGCTCACGGATGTCTTTATTGGAACTCTAGTACGGTTGGACAGGTAGAGGCATGCGAACAGGACAGACAAACAGGAGTAGTATTGCCTTGATCACAGAGATATGTAACAGCATTAGAAAGACACTGACCCTTCCAGGCCAGCCGGGTTCACCCCACCTCAGCCACCAATCGCTTCCCATCCCCATCCCCACGCCCCAACCGACCCGCTCGTCCCCCCCGTCCTCTGGGGTCTGCACCCCTGGGCTGAGCACCCACGGGAGGGGGGTGATGGGGCAGCCACCCGCTCATGCCACCTCGCATGGAGCCTTTGAAACCCCAGAGAAGGGTCCCCAGCAGCTGTGTGGCAATGGAGGGGTCAGAGCGTGGATGGTGATGTCCCGGCGAGGGTCTGGAGCCGGAGGAGCGATGGGCACCGCAAAGCGAGGGGGG
>NW_009934990.1:17728-21775 GCF_000696875.1 Nestor notabilis
GAGGGGGACCCGGCTGCCAACCTCCTGCCCCGGCCACAGAGCTGGTGGCTGGAGCTTTGGGCTGCTGTGGTGGGCAAGGAAAGCTCCTCTGGGAGAGCACCCCTGGGGGCATGCGTGTTCCAGCCTTGGGGAGAACATCCCTTGGCCTCAGGGAGAGCATCTCCCTTGGCAAATGCATCCCACAGCCTTGGGGAGAGCATCTTCCTTGTGGAATGGATCCCTTGGCCTCGGGGAGAGCATCTCCTTTGGTGAATGCATCCCTCAGGGTTGAGGAGAGCATCACCCTTGTGGAATGCATCCCTTGGCCTCGGGGAGAGCATCTCCTTTGGGGAGAGCATCCCTCAGCGCTGGGGAGAGCATCACCCTTGGGGAATGCATCCCTTGGCCTCCAGGAGAGCATCCCTGTGCTTTAGGGGGAGCATCCCTGGGGGAATGTATCACTCAACCTTAGGAAGAGCAACCTTTGGCCTCAGAGGGAGCATCCCAGAGCCTTGGGAAATGCATCCCTTGGCCTTCGGTATGCATCCCTTGGGGAAAGCATCCCTCAGCCTCAGGGACAGCATCCCACCACCTTGGGGACAGCATCCCTCGGGGTGTGCATCCGTCTGCCTCGGAGAAAGCATCCCTTGGGGAAAGCATCCCTTGGGGAGAGCATCCCTCAGGGACGGCATCCCTTGCCGAGGTGCTGCCCGCATCCAGCCAGAGCTCAGGAGAAGGTGACCACCTCACCCTGGGGGTAACTGGAAGAGAGGACATCTTGGCAGGTATCTGCAATTAAAGACACAAGTATTAAACACATTAGACACTGCTTTCATCAGCTGATGTGAAGAAACAGGAGGAGGAGAGCAAGAATGCGCTTCCAGGGGACCAATCATTGCAGGGTGAAGAAACCAGAGTAGCTACAAAGTGAAATGATCTCCTCCAGAGGGATAAAATGCTGCTATTCCATCAGTAAATCAGGAAAAGTGTTTAAAAAAGCCTCAGAAAGGACCTAGAGATGGAAATAACATGGAGTCAGGGTGATTTTGGGAGTAAAAATGACAAGCAGAAGAAAGAAGCTGCCCGTGCTGCAGCCCTCTCCTGCAGAAAGCTGCTCTTGAACAAAACTTCCCAAGCCAGATGTCCCAAAGCCAAGCCTGCTGCATTAATATCCCACAGTGTTTTTCCTTGTCTCTTTTTCTCCCTCTTATTCGTTACCATTGAATTAATTACCCGTGATTGGAGCTCTGAGTCACAACACCACCTCTCCCCATGTGCCAGGACCCAGGTTCCAGGCGAGGGGCCATCAGACAGGGAGACAGCGCCTGATCCGCCCGATAAGGCTCCGAGATGCCCTTTCTACCCATGGATTTGGCTGCAAACCCCCCCCCTGCCAGCTCCTGAGCAGGGCTTTGACCCGACTTTCCCCCCTGAACACCAAATACAGCTCCAAAAGCATCTCATTTTCCCCAAAAGAAAGGTCTCATTGTCTATCGAACATCACTGCACAGCTTGGATGAGCAGCATCCAGATGCAGAGGCTTTGCAAAGCCACGCATCCAGAAAAACCCCCTTGGGATTAAAGTCCCTCAATCCCAGGGCTTGCAGGAGAGGTCCCTACATCCAGAGCTGCCAAAAGGACTGGTTTGGGAGCCCCATCACCATCCCCCAGCAGCAATTTAAGGACCAGCACGAAGCGGCTGCTGCAAAACCTCCCCACTCTTGGTTCAATCACTTCTGCGAGCAGCTAAAAGCTCTTGGCAGAGACTGTGGCCTGCTCAAAACGTTCCCCATCAGGTCGATTGATCTACCAGGGACACGACTCAGCTTTTAACTCCCATCTCCTCCCCATTCAAAGCCACTTTGTGTGCGAGCTCGAGCCCTGCTGCCCTCAGCCCTCAGCCCTCAGGGACCTGCCTTGGAAAGCAGCTTCCCAGCCCTGGAGAAAATTAGCACCACTAAAAATAAACAACAACAGCTGAGAGATTCTTTTCTGCCTGTTGTTAAATCACTGTCCCCCAGACAAAGCCACCTCGAGAAAACCGTCCTCCTGTCTCAGCTTATTGTTCCCAGCTCCACCAGCAGGTTCCAGCCCCTCTCATCCTTTCAGCCCCTCTGCAGCCTACGGCACCTTCCTCAGGTTAAAGCCATTCCCCTTGTCCTGTCCCTCCATCCCTTGTCCAAAGCCCCTCTCCAGGTCTCCTGGAGCCCCTTTAGGCCCTGGAGCTGCTCTAAGGTGTCCCCTTCAGGAGCCTTCTCTTCTCCAGCTGCCCCAGCCCAGCTCTCTCAGCCTGGCTCCAGAGCAGAGCTGCTCCAGCCCTCGCAGCAGCTCCGGGGCCTCCTCTGGCCTCGCTCCAGCAGCTCCACGTCCCTCTTGTGCTGTTCCCCAGAGCCGGATCAGGGCTGCAGGGGGGTGTCCCCAGAGCACAGCAGAGGGGCAGGATCCCCTCCCTGAGCTGCTGCTCACACTCTGGGGGTGCAGACACGCACTGCTGGGTTTCACACAGTCCCACTTTCTCCTGACAAGCATCTCCCCAAACACCCTGAAGTGCTGTGTTCACAGGCTGCCAGCCTCCAGCTGCTCCAGCACAATGTTTGGGTAGGTCCTACACTAACTCCACTTGGTCTGCCAATGCACTTGCTTCTGGTTTTTTTCCTTCTTTTTCTTTCCCTCCACATTGTTTGCAGACAAGAGGCTCATGAGCTGCTGAAAGAGGAATCACTAAAAGCCAAAACACTCCTGCAGGGATGGCTCCTCCCAGCCCCCATGGCCACCTCTCCAAGACTTCCCCGGGCCACCCCAGGACACTTTTCAGGTCCTTGTCCTTCCACCACTGACACAGGAGGGGTTTGAAAAGCCAACAGTGCCCAATGGGGCAGAGCATCCCAGTGCACCTCCCAGCCCACATCTGCATCTCCCACAGTGCCCGTCTCCATGGACCCCGTAACAACGGAGGATGGAACAAAAGCCAGTGGCTGCCTGCATCCTTGGTGCTGTGAGGACCAGAGATGCTACCCTGGGGGGCTGCACATCTACAGAGCCACCCCTCACCTTGGGCATCCTCTGCACAAGCCGAGAGCTGGTCCCCAGCCTCGTGCCGGCATAGTGCTGCCATTGGGCTGATTCTCTTCCCACTCTCCAAGGCCAAAGGATTGTATTTTCCATGGCCACCAGGACATATTCCCTGCCCCAACCTGTCCCACATGAGAGGAAGAGTGTGATCTGCTCCCCAGCAGACACCAAACATTTTCCAAGCCTCCATGGGTGAAAAGCATAAAAATCCCATCTCCAGTGGAGGTTGGGGCACAAAGCCCCATCCAACCCAGCCTTATGGTTTTCCACACCGGGCAACCAGCTCCCGTGTTTGGATGAGCTGTTTTGGGAGCCCTGTGGGGCGAAAGGGGAGGGAGGGATCTCTGGGATCTGTGGCTGCGTCTGCTCCAGGTTAAGTAAGAGACTGGGAGCTGGGAGGCACCTATTTATAAGCTCAACTGCATCTTATTTTGCATCTGCCTCTGCTCTCCCTGTTCCTCGTCAGCATGGGCAAGGGATGGGGTTGCTATTTATTTTGCATTTGGTTTTATTGTCATCAAATAAGCGCTGAGGATTTTTCCTGGCAGTGCTGGGGAAGCCAGAAACAGGCTGCTTCTGGGTAGAGCAATTACTCTCTTGACATCTTCACCTCCCGCCCTGCTGCCTGACAGGCCTTTCTATTTTCTCAGCTCTTTCAGTCATCTCCCGAGAAACAGAGCAGTTGTTGCACCAATAACAATTAATACTTGCATGTAACCTGGGATGGCAGCACAGTCTCCACGCAGCACTTGGGCTCCGAGCCTTCCGGGAGGAAGAGAGAAGGGAAAAGCTGCTGCTGGAGGGGGAAATTGTCCCCAAATCCCCCCAAATCCAATAGAGGAGGCTGCTCTGGTGGACTGGGGTGGGTTGTTAGAGGGGCTTGATCCTTGTCCCAGAGTGCTGCTGGGCTCAGCAGACGGACAGGCAGAGGGATGCAAGGACTCAACATTAGGGCAGCAACACCAACAACATCCCAGTGCAGCATCTCTGATCCCA
>NW_009934990.1:21790-24516 GCF_000696875.1 Nestor notabilis
CTGCTGTTGAGCATCACGTGCATCTGCAGCCACAATGGGGACAGGACTACAGGGCACTGAAGTTCCCTCTGGTACCACGCTGCTGGGCATCACACTATACATAGGCAAGAGGCATGTATATATCAGAATCAGACTGGTTTGAGTTGGAAAGGACCTTAAAGCTCATTCAGTTCCAATCCCCTACCACGGGCAGGGACACTTTCCACAAGAGCAGGTTGCTCCAAGCCCCATCCAACCTGGCCTGGTGGTATTCACCATGCTTTATTTGCATGTTCCTGCTCAATCACAGCATCCCACTGGGAACAAAACAGCAGCTCAGACCCAACACACTCCCTCCATCCCATGGGAACCCCTCTTTTCCAGGCTGGCGAGCTCACTGCCCCAACAATCACTGCACACCAGTTGATTTTTAGGGGGGGGTTTAAATGCCATTTTAGGACTTGGGCATAAATCAAGCACCCTTCCTTTCTCTCCCTGCTTTTCCCCTTAGCTGGAACGTGCGCTCCTCGCCAGATCCCTAAACATAGATAAGTGGCTGGGAGGATATTCGGGGGAAGTATCGTATATTCTTGCTCTATTCTTATCCTATTCTCCAGGCAGCCAATTTTGGCCGCTGTTTGAGATAAAACCCTGAGCTCCAGAGATATTTAGTGGTCTGCTCTTCTGTTCCGCTACAGCTCCTCGTAGAATGTTATCCAAGAGGGGATTAACCGCTGCCAAGTCGCCCCCAAAACCAACCCAGACCCCACCTAAAAATAACAACATGCTGTTTTCCCCCTCCTGCATCCCCCAAATCACTTGCTCAGAAGGCGGCGGGGAGGAAGAGGGACAAGATGCGATGGGTTTCTCAACAGTTTGGTGCCTCCCACTGAAATCCCTCCGTCTCCCATTCGGGGCTGGGTTGGTTTAGAGGAGCTTTTTGCACATTAGTCATCCCTTCTCCCGAGTTGCATAACGCCACTGCTAAAAATTGCATCCTACCGGCTCCATGTCAGCGCTCACACTCCAGCCTCATTGCTCTGATGGGGAATGAGGGGTTTTGGGGGGTCCACCAAAGGTTTTTCCACATGGACCAACTAGCTCCAGTGTTTGGATAAGCTGCTTTGGGAGGCCTGTGGAGGGGAAAGGGAAAGATGGGATCTCCTGGGATCTGTGGCTGCATCTGCTCCAGGGTTAATCCTCTGCTTTCAAGAGACTCCAACCCCAAAGTCTGAGGCTCTTGATGTGCTACTTCTGCAAGAGACAGGGCAGCAGCGCTGGGTTTTCATGCCTGGCTCATCCCCAAAGTCAGTGCATGACCTTGGTTAAATCATTTATGATTCAGAGACCACTGAAAGCAACGAGGGTGACCTTCCCTCTTGCTCGGGCTGGGGATATTCCAGCTCCTCCTGCTTTGACAGGAGCAGCTCCAAAGGGCAGGCTGTGCCAGACAAGCACCAGTACGGTGCTACTGTACTCACACCCCTTCACCCAGCTCATGGGGTTTTGGGGTGATTCATGAACCTGGAGAGTTACCTGACAGTTGGATGTGGGAATACCCTTTAATTACAGAAATCCAAGGAATGCAGCTGAACCAACACACATCATAAACCCAGGTGCTGCCGGCAAGGGGCAAATCAATACCATGGCACAGGGGTTGGAAACCACCACAGGATGCCGTGGCTAGAGGATGGATGCTCATCCTAATTACTCCCTGAATCCAAACAAATTCCAGCTCCAGCACTGGCTCTATGTGGTGCTCAGCTCCTGCCATCAACCCCCATAATGCAGCTCATGGCACCAAGTCTTTTTGCCTCTTTCCTGCCTCCTTTCACCTCTGGCTGCTCTGCTCACACGGCTGAGGCAGGGAGGAAAGAAGCAAAGCAAAATAAAGGCAAGTGCTTGGTTTTGGCCCTGTGTAGGGCTTGGAGGGGGGTGTTTTGGAGATGTGGTGACTGGCTCCTCCTGGCAGCTCCTTCAGCTCAGTAGGGAGGAAATAAACCAAGCCAGACGTGGCACTTACTTAACGCTTCCTCCTTGTGTAGCATCTCTTGCACTGTGGAGCAAGGAATTTTACTGCAGGAGGCTCTCGCTGTTAACCCTTGTCTAAACAGAGGGAAACTGAGGCACAGGGAGCCTGGGAAAGAGCAGGAAGGTCCCGGCTGTGGGATCTGCCAAAATCCAGCTCAGCTCCTTCAAGGTGCAGGGACCATTCATCCACCAAGCGGATCTTCACGCTGCAGCATCCCCTGAGCACCAGCTCTGGATTGGCCATGGTGGAGGGGAAGGGCAAGAGCCCCAAGAAGCTCTTGGGGTTTTTGTTATTCTTAAGCACAGGCAAAGCTAAGCTTTGCTCCCCATCCTCTGGCTGAAAGTCCACAGGCTCCAGGCCCACTGAGCTGGACGTACTCAGAGTAAGGGAAGGGGCCAAGAAAGCAGAAGGATGACAGTGAAGAGCAGGCCTGCACCCACCAAACCAGCTCCTTTCAGCCACCCAAGACCCAGATGCCTCCAGGGAGGCAGAGCCAGGGTGGTGGAGCTAGAAATCATATTGCCAACAGTGTGCTGGGCTGCACCCCAGAGTGAGCAGGTCATGGAGGGGATCCTGCCCCTCTGCTGTGGTCTGGGGAGACCTTAGAGCAGCTCCAGTGCCTAAGGGGGCTCCAGGAAACCTGGAGAGGGGCTTTGGACAAGGGATGTAGGGACAGGACAAGGGGAATGGCTTGAAACGGGCCGGACGGAGGGTG
>NW_009934990.1:24620-35468 GCF_000696875.1 Nestor notabilis
TTGGAGCAACCTGCTCTAGTGGAAGGTGTCCCTGCCCGGGGCAGGGGTTGGAGCTGGAGGAGCTTTAAGGTCCCTTCCAACAAAAAACAGTCTGGGATTGTATGAAATGAGCCAGAACTCAGGGGATTGCAGGTTTTGTTCCAGCTCAGGAATGTCACTCAAAATCAGCCCCAAACCCAACATATGCGAACAGAAACCAGCAGTACAGCAGGGAATTGGGCACTCCAACTTCATCCTCTCAAGGAGGGGGAGGACCCAGTTCAAACCCAACTTCCATCCCCACCGGATGCTCTCCCTACCACCCTGCATCCATCTCAAAAGAGGATTCATCCCCCCATCCATTTAGGCATCATTTTCTTCCAAGTGTCTCATTTCCCCACTATTTAACAAGAGTAGCACTTCCCCAACCCCTCCTGGGGACCCGTATTCCTCTCCCCACCACCACTCAGCTCTTCATGGAAGCATCTATACACCTATTTGCCAAACCTTTATCCCATCCTCCTTGTTCTCCCCACACCCAGCCCAGGGCCCTAGAGCCTCCATGGGTTGGTTTTCATGGATGCCAAAGCCACATTCAGCCCCACAACCATCCCTGAGGTTGGACAGAGAAGCAGACACAAGAAGGGAAGCAGCAAGTGTGATTTAGGCAGAAAAAGGCACAAAACAAGAGGGGAACAGCTGCTGGGCAGGGAATCGAGGTTTATTCATCTGTTGCCTCCAGAAAACTAAGGCTGCATTTAAAAACCAAAAGGAAAAGTAACCTAAAACGATAGGAACTCAGCCATTTCCAGCACAATGATCTATAATTGCGTGAGTCAACCTGTCCTCCCTGCGTCTCTACCACCCTTTAACCCAAGTGCAAACAGCCCACGGGAAGGAGGGCTCGACACCAGAGGGAATCGCATGGGTTGGCCCAGTTTATTTAGGATGAATAAGGTTTCAAGGGGAGGAGGGGAAGAAAGGAAAACACCACCTACTCCAGGGATTGTCCCAAACATATGGAGAGGAGACAAGTTCAACGGAGACGTTACACGTCCTGCAAACCAGGCAGGGGGAGCACGGCGACAGCGCTGGGCTGGATCGGATCAGAACCCGCTTCTTAGGGCTGGAGATGTCCCAGCTCAGTCTCCTGTGGGCACGGGCAGCACCGTGGAGACCTGGTGTCACTGGGGAAGGGGGGGACAGAGCGACACAACACGACAAAGCGGGATCCGGGCGGCGCTTTAGAGGATGGAGGGGACGGGAGAGCAGGGGCGCCGCAGAGGACAGGGAGAGCTGCAGTGGGACGTGAGGGGAGGCAAGCCCACCGTGGATCCTGCCACGCCATCTATGCTGCTTAGGCTCCGGGATTTTCCATAGCCTTGGTGGAGAAAACGGGACAGGTTAGAGCCGAGCAGCCTCCTTCCTATGGCTCCGGAAGTAAAGAGCACCAGGGTGAGCATGGCCCAGCCCCACACCCCAATTCAACCCCCTAAAGAACAATCAAGAAGGGGTTTGTTGAGGGCAACCAAGCTTCTGGGGATCATCCAGACCTTCCCCTCCCTTGCCCTCGGCTTCCCAAGCAGCACCAGCCAAATCCAGGACTCCAGAGTCATTGACGCTGGGAAACCAAATCGCTCCTGGGGAGCGTTGGGTTTGGTTTTCCAAATTGTTCTGAATGAGGAATGAGTCTGGGGATTTTGTGGGCTGAAGCAAATGGGGAAAAGCAGCAGAACTCAAACATGGGACTTGGAAGGAGTTATTCCCCCAGGTCTGGTTTTTAAGCCGGCTGTAGCAGCAAGCTGCTGCTGACACCTTTCTGTATGGAAAGGAGCAGGTATATGCGCTCATGGTTTTCCATGAGAAACTGCATTAAAGAGCAAATATTTCTATTGCTTTAAGCACAGGAAGCCTTCCCACACACACACCCCCCCACCCCCCAAAGCACCAGAAATTGCTCCAGCTTTTATTAAAAAGCAACAGCCAGAACAAATGCTCTCACAGGTCAAAAGCCACTTGTCTTTCTGGAAACAAACTACCTATTTGCAGTGAAAATGGGCTTTTTAGGTCTCTGCAGCAGCCCTGTTCAGATATGAGCCCCAAGAGCTGCTCTCTGGATCACTGCAGCTTGCAGGGACAGCTCTGCTGCCAAGACATGGAAAACTGAGGATGGTCCCAGCCAGGATGAGCCCAAACACTCCGTACCCTGCTGCATCCTCCCGGGATGAGCAAATCCAGCCGAGCCGTTGCCTTCCCTGCAAGCGCCAGCGAGCTCTGGAGCAAGCGTGTGTGTGGACATGGAGCAGGGAAGGAGGGAGGCGGCTCCCTGACAGCAGAAAAACAAGGTGATGGATGGCCCCTTCAGCAGCGCCAAGCTTGGAAACCGTCCCCGCATCTCCCCAGGGACTTCGTGGCACATCCTTGGGTTCTGCTTCCATGCAAAGGCACCAAGAGCGGGTGCTGGCCCGGCCAAGATGGTTTTAGGCTTGGACCGGGGATTAATGCTCACGGCATCACCCCCAGGGAGAATGCTGAGACATGAGCATTGTCTGCAAAAGGCTCCAGAGCACTGTCTCTTTAAATCTGATGTTTATCCCCTTTTAATACCTTTTCCCGAATCATTTCCCAACTGCAGCAGCTGGCAGGGATAACCCAGCCTCCGAGGAGATGCAGCTTCCTCCAGGTCCAGGGCACGGAATGCCACCTGCCTAAACCTGTTGCTGACTTCAGCAAAGCTTTTCCACTTCCCGCATGGGAAACAAGAGCAGAATCAGGCCTCAAAGAAGAGAAGAGCAATTTCCTTATTTCCTTTTTGGCATAAATCCACACAGCAAGTGAGGAGGGAAGCGAGCGCAGCACTGAGCCGGTGGGAGCCGGGGATGTTTCCCACCTACAGCAGTTGATGCAAAGACCTCCTGCTCCTCAAATAACCCCCAAAAACCTCTCTCAGACTCATCCTTCTGCAAACCTTGCTCTTTTCCCAGGAGCACGGAGGCTTCTCGAAGAGCTCATGCACTCCCCTGCCACCCTGAGCCCATGCAATGGGAAGCAATCGTGCCAAGATGCAACTGGTCCCTGAAAGCTTGGGGTTATGGATGGATCCGGCACCCAAACAACATCAGTTTGGCAGAGAGATGTTACAGGGCTTGCTGGCAATGCAAGGGCCTGCTGATGTGATTGAGCACTTTATAGGGATGCTCTTTGCCCTCTTGCTCAGATCACTGTGTTGAACAGGATGGCAATGGGCATAGGAACAGGGCCAAAGTCCTGCTGCCAGCTTTGATTAAGTCTCAAGCATCACAGTTGAGGATGGCAGTTCAGAAAGATGCTCTGTTGCCCAGGGCCCCTCTGCAAACCCGCCCCAAGCCCAACACTTCATCTTCTCCTTCAATTCATTCCTAAACCACACTGATAGGAACAGCTGGGAAGGAGCTCAGGGCTCCATCCCTCAATGCCACCAAGCTCAGGGCCAGGTGCCACCACAGAGTCAAGCAAAGCACTAGAGGGTTGTGCTGTGCTAATTGCCACCGGTGCTGTTCCTTAAGGGAGCCGGTATCCCAGTAACTCACACAGGTGCCAAGTGAGGTCACTGGGATTGCTTTATATAGGGGTTTGTTGCCAAGGAGCCATATAGAGGCATCTTCTGAGCAAGAGCAGTGGGGCAATGCCGCGCTCCCCACCAGCAAACGCTCGCACGTGCGTGCTCACATATGCTTTGAGCCAGCAGCAGATGGGGACGGGGTAACGCAAGCAGGAGCATTGCCCAGGAACGCCTGTGCTTGTTGATAACAACGGCCTGGTGCTGAGCTCTGTGTGCATGTACTCACACGTGTGTTCCTGTGCAAACGTGGGCTTGTCCTCGCTTCATTCCCCCCTCTCTAACCCAAGCATCACTCACATGAGCATCCCCGCGCTCGAGCCCACACTGCTCAAGCCACATGCTGGTCACAGCCCTGCACTAATAGCAAGCAACAGACTAGAAATCAGCTGTGGGATGCTTTGGGGTTTGACAACCAAGCCAAAAATTGCCACTTTGCCATGCTGGTGTGCAGTCAAAGGAGGTGCTGCAAGAGCTGGCCCAGAGGAGGGCAAATCCCCTTCCCTCCATGTAACCCCATTGCCTGTGGCTCTTCTTGAAATCATACAATCCCAAACTGTTTTATGTTGGAAGGGACCTTAAAGCTCCTCCAGCCCCAGCCCCTGCCACGGGCAGGGACACCTTCCACTAGAGCAGGTTGCTCCGAGCCCCTGTGTCCAACCTGGCCTTGAACACTGCCAGGGATGGGGCAGCCACAGCTTCTCTGGGCACCCTGTGCCAGCGCCTCAGCACCCTCACAGGGAAGAGCTTCTGCCCCAGAGCTCATCTCAATCTCCCCTCTGGCAGGTTAAAGGCATTCCTCTTTGTCCGCTCTGGTTTTAATCACTACCTTTTCCCTAGACCATCATAACCAATCTCAGAGGCATGGGGGATGCTGGATTCATCCTGCCTCCATAACCCTCCACCCAAGCAGAGGACAGGAGCTCATGTGCCAAGACAGACCCATCCCAATGTGTCTGGGCCCAAGCAAGGCACGTTTTGGGGAACTGCTGAGCGGGCCATGAGTGTTGAAGGGAGATAAAGGGTCTGGATAGGTCCCCAGCAGCAAGGGAGCAAGGAAGCAGCAATAGGGACAAGAAACACATGCCACGTGGCAATCCACTGCAAGCCAGCTCTATCTTCTCCAGGGACCATGTCCAGGGGCTGGTGGGCAGGAGTAGCTCTTTTCTTTGAGCTCCTCTAATGAGACCAACCGCTGGAATTGGGTTTGAACCATGATGGATGCTGAGATCTGCAGCATACTCCTGAACTAGCTCCAGCTCCTGATTTCCACAGCTTGTACAGACATCAGTACCTGTCCCAAGCTCTGACAGATGGCCATCAGCAAGTTGGGCTCAGAACCAAGCTCATCTCAATTTGCAGAGCTGCCAACATCCCAGTACCAGAACAAACAGCCTCAGCAGGAGATAAATCAGGATGAGGGAAGAGGCACTCCCGCAGCTCCTGGTAGCTGGGCACAGGAGGCTGCTTTTCCCCTCTCATCACCTCTGGTCACCACTAACCCTGACCACGCTGGAGCATCTCACCAGGAAATACATCAGCCCTGAGCTCCCATGGAAGCATCGCACCAGTCCATCCCCAACAGCCCAAGCATCCCAAGCAACAAACCTTTGAGGGCCTCCAAAGCACCAACACACAAGCCAACAGACCTTGGTGTGCAGCTCAGGCACAGCACATCATCTCTTCTCCTCCCTGGTCCCAGATACTGAGGTTCCCTCTTCCCAAAAGGTCTCATGCATCACTCAAGCCACTCTGGACACCAGATCCACCTTTCTCCAGGTGAAAGACCATTTCAGCAAGGTGGGGGTAAGTGACCCATGTCAACATCTGGTTTTAATGATGACACTTCCAGGAAAGACATCAGAACAAATAAAGAAAGATCACCAAAGTGCCCTTTTGAATAGCTGTTGCTGTCACCATACAAGGAGAACCACCTCCTGGTCTCCTGCAACCAAGGAATGTGATTTGGGAGCCCAGCAGAAGCAGCACTGGATCCTCAGCTCTTAGATCTACTCTAAGTATCCTGACTTCAGTAGGACCAAGCTCAAATGCTTCAGTTGAAGGGATGCCTGACTCGAGCATTTTGTAAGGATGAAGATCAGCACTAAGCTTTCATCCTCCTCCTTCATCCCTTCCAGTTCAGTATCCCCCCAAGATTGGAGCAGGACCAGAGCCCCCTCACCCCTTCGCATTAGCAGGCATTAAGAAAAGAGATGAACTGCACAGGAAAAGACACATACAGGAAAAACACAAGGCATTTCAAGCCAATATTTGTCTAACACTCTTCTGCCCAAAGATGAGCAAAGCTTTGCATTTATTCCCTCTTCCTAAGGAGGAGGTTGATCAGGAATGCAAAAGGGAATCTTTGATTTCCCAGGAGGAAGCAGCCAATTTGCTTCTACTAATGTAATAACTGTGGTTGCCCCCAAACTCATCTCGCCTTTAGCAGGGCCACAGCAACAAACCCTTGAGGGCCTCCAAAACACCAGCACCACGAGCCAACAGAGATGCTGCACATCATCTTTTCTCCTCCCTGGTCCCAGCTCCCATGCTCCCCATTCCCTGTGAGATCCTGGGATGTTTGTACCAAGCAGGTAGAGATAGGTCTTTATCCCACCCTGGACACACAAGAAAAACTACAGAACTGAAGAAGTGAGCCCTGTCTTCAGAATTATCCCAGCAATCGAGGGTGCAGTTGGATCTTGTGGGTGAACTGGATTTACCCTCCCAGGGGCTGGGGTGCAGGCCCAGGGCACACCCACTGGTGGCGCAGATAAAGCTGGAGGACGGTGTGAAGGCATCAGGGTGAAGAGGAGTGTTGCTTTGTCACGGGAAGGAGAGTTTTGTGTTTTCCTGACTCATCTCCCCCACAGCTTCCCATTGAAAACCTCAACACTCAACTCTCACTTTCCAAACCCAGAGGAGACAGCCCTGCTGGCAGCCCGGTGCTTTTGGCAAGGCAGCACTGACACATCGCAGCTCCCTACACTCGAACCCACCAGAAGACATCAGAGGGGAAAAAGAAGGGAAAAGCCTGTGAATTCTTTTCCCTGCTGAAAACCTTTTGACCACCTTCAGTCACAACCTCACCACAACCCCAGGGGAGATGTCCCCCTCACACCACCCTGAGACGGGTGATTGAAGCCCAGGGAGAAGAGCTGGAAGGACAGGAGAAGCTGGAGCACTGGAGAGCAAAGGGACAGAGCTGTCCCCAAGGAGGACACTGCAGCCAGGATAGGGGTCACAGACCCCAAATGGTGTCAAGAGGGGAGGAGAACTTGGGAGAGCAGAAATCAAAAGTATAGAGCTAGCACAGAGAGACATGGTGGACGGAGATGAAGCAGATGGAGAGGCAGGAGGATAAGTGGATTTGGGGAGCAGAGAACAACAGCCAGGCAGGCAGATGGACATGAACCACTGTCTTGGGTCAAGGCAACAAACCTCCACCTCACTCCTCCCACATCAGCCATACCTTTCTGGATGCCTCCATCCGCCGCACAGGAGAAGTCACCTGTGGCCAGCAGGAAGCACGTGGAGGATTTCTTGTTCTTATCCCGGGTGCTGGAGCGCCGCATGGGCCGCTTCTCCTCATCGGTGGGCGACAGCGGCTGCTCCTCATCCGACAGCACCACGTTGGCCTCCCCATTCTGCTTAGAGTCTGCAAGAAGGTGGCAGAGACCCATCAGCAGTCGACAAACCCACAGGATGAGGTGCTTGGGGTGGATGGAAGGGTTTGCTTAGACCACGCGAGGAAGCAGAAGACCACTTTGCAGGTGGCCCAAAGCAACACCCCCAAATTCAGGTCCCCATCCCAGCCTGGACATGCTAACTTAGAGCGACCAGGGGAGCAGGACCACACTAGATCCTAACACAAGCAACAAAGAGCAGCTTTTACTCCTGCTGAGGGTTATATACCCTGCAAAGCCAAGCAGAGAAGAAACACCCATAGTCTTTGAGATCCACTGACCTCTTTGGTGGGAATTAGCTCTCCAAAACTCCCACAGCTGAAATAAGGGCTGCTCAGGTTAGTGGTGAAGTGTTAATTGACAGCATCTGACTCTGTGGTTCGTTAGCTGAGAGGATGTGATGCCAGATGAGGGTCTGGCCTGAGCTCCTGGTGGGGTGAAGGGATGGGGTTGACCTGCTCCTCCAGAGCAGGACACTGCCAGGGCTCCTGGGGCATGGGATGTGTAGGCATGTGGAAAAGGGAGCTTTATAAAGGAAAACTGCTATAGGGCATTTGGAGCTCCTTGTGTCCTCACACGTGAAGGACCATCACTGTTAAACACATGCGGCCAGATGTGCAGCTGCTCAGGGCTGACCTCAGGGAAGGGATGCTTCATCTACTAGAAGATGAATGGGGAGGTGGGGTCAAGTCCCAGGGAATATCCATGGATTTATCCATTTTGGTGAAGCTTGTCCTGATTTATGGCGGGAGGAAGCAAAACAAATTCTACCCCAAGGGCATTACCAGGCTAAGATGGGAATCGGGCGAATGGCTTCTGTCAGTGTGATGAAGAGATGGGCTGGGTAGGGACACCTTGAATCACACCATGGTGACTTCATCTATGCCATCAGGAAAGCAGGATTTGGCCTTTACCCCCCTGCCTGGATGGTGATCTTAATCTGCAGCATCCTGGTCCACCAACACAGCACCCAATACCCGGACACCCAAAGGCTCCAGCCCTTTCTGCACCAAGATCTCACCAACCCAAGACCTAGGGGCTGTATCCAGCAGCAGGGCAGCTTCCAGGGACTCTGGGATACAGGGAACCAAAGACAGTGCCTTGGGGGCTCCTCCTGGAGGTCTCCCCCTCCCTCTGCCCCACTTTGGGGGTCTCACCTGACCGTTTCCTCTCAGTTGCCCCCTCCTCTACTGCCAAGGGGCAAGTGTCGCTCTGGGTGCTGTTCCGGGGGGAGTTCTCCTCAGACTTGCAGTAGGTTGGGGAGTCCAGTGGGGCTGGACGGGGTATATGCTTTTTCTTCTTCTTTGGCAGCTTCTGCTTGGCCATGGCCAATGAATAGTACATCCCAAAGTTATTGACAATGACAGGCACGGGCATGGCGATGGTGAGCACCCCGGCCAACGCGCAGAGAGCCCCCACCACCATGCCCGACCAGGTCTTGGGGTACATGTCGCCGTAGCCCAGGGTAGTCATGGTCACCACAGCCCACCAGAACCCAATGGGGATGTTCTTAAAGTGAGTGTGGTCGCTCCCACGGGGGTCAGACGTCTTGGCTCCAATCCGCTCAGCGTAGTAGATCATTGTGGCAAAAATCAAGACCCCCAAGGCAAGGAAGATGATGAGGAGCAGGAATTCATTGGTGCTGGCCCGAAGCGTATGACCCAGCACCCGGAGACCCACAAAGTGTCGTGTCAGCTTGAAGATCCGGAGGATCCGGACGAAACGGACCACCCGTAGGAAGCCCAGTACGTCCCGGGCAGCTTTGGAGGACAGGCCACTGAGACCAACCTCCAGGTAGAAGGGCAAGATGGCCACAAAGTCAATGATGTTGAGCAGGTTTTTAACGAAGAGAAGCTTATCTGGACAGCAGATGATGCGAACCAGGAACTCGAGGGTGAACCACAGGACACAGACCCCTTCGATGTAGGTGAGGATGGGCTCCGTCTCCACTTTATGCGTCAGCAGGATGGTCGTGGTGTTACCAACCACGAGGGTCTCAGTCACGTTGACGTCGATGTTGAAGGCCTCATGCGTCTCCAGGCAGAAGGTTGTGATGGAGACCAGGATGAAGAAAAGCGAGGCAAAAGCAACTACCTGCAGTAGTAGAAATCACATGGGCCATTAGGTGATTTGGGCCAACCCCTCCTGACTTGGGTCTCTTTGGAGGAGAGCAGCAATTATGAACCACCGTGACAACTTTGGGGCAGCCTGAGACACACTTCTGGTGTCGCCAACCTTTGGTCCATCTCTTCTAATCCCAGCTAGTGAATAGCAATAATAGGGATGGGAGAAGTCCTCAGTCAGTAAAAACAAGTGCGCCAGCCTCAAAACACCCCCAGAGCTAAGCTGCTGCCACCCACTTCCCCAAGACCGAGGATGGAGAATGAGGAGGGTTCCCCTGGACCTGTCCCATCAGTTGACAACAAACCTCAGTGTCCGGGGCCATCAGTCCAGAATCTTTCTCCAAGTGTTACAATAGGTGCAAAGGGAGATGTGCTGGGCTGCAGATGTGGCTGGAGATGTACCAGAAATGACAGTTATGGGGATGAAGGGGTACCTGCAGCACACGGGTTTGGAGCAAGCCTCCACTGGGAGCACACATTAAAAGGGGACTTTGAGAGGACTAAGTCAAAGATCTTTCCCCCACATTCACCCCAATGCCCCCAGATGAGATGTTCACACCATTCACAACTGTGAGGTTTAGGGTCTGGATGTATCAGAGACGTTCCTTTGTCCCCTCCCTGCACCCTAAGAGTCAGTGGTAGATGATGTGCCCACCAGTGTTCCCAGCACTGAGAGGTCAGGACAAGGACGAGAGGACAGGCAGAGATCAGCATCCTGCTGATGCCTCGACCTGGTGTCACCCAGATGCTCCCACTTCTCCCCTCTGCCCGACCAGTGAGACCAGTTGGACTGGATGGAGATGTCCATCCACCTTGTCCCTGCTTTGCCTTGGGTGGGAGTGAGGAGGGGCCAGCAACACACGATGGAAACCTCAGGCTGTGTCAGAAAGAAACCACTTTGTCGTGCCCCCATCAATCCTGCTCAGCCCTCCCTGACAGGATGAGCTCATGATGAGTCCATTACCCATCTGCTTCCAAAAGCCCTCGAGGATAAGCCTCTGAGAAGAAAAGCTCTACTTCTACCTTCCTCCAGCACAAAAGCACGGCAGGCTTGGCTTCCCAGGAGCAGATCCCACTACAGCACTACAGCTGCTCACACACCCAAGCAGGATGTGACTTTGTGCTGTTGAAGCCACCCGGCAGGCTACGTTCTGCAGGCAGCGGCACCGAGACACAGCCCAGGTCCTCGGCTGGAGTGAATCAGCAGCAGAGACAGCCTGAGTCACGCTTGAGAAAAACCCAGCCCTGGCCACCAGCACCAATGTGCCGGCAGCCCTGAGCCTGCTGGGAGCATCCTTGAGGGGTGTCCCCAAGGGCAAACCCATGTGGGTGCAGCACAGAAAGCTTCAGACCTCCAAAGGTTTCCGCAGCCCAGAAACCAACCGTATCCTGGGCTGCATCCGCAGAGCAGGAGCAGCAGGATGAAGGAGGTGATCCTGCCCCTCTACTGTGCTCTGGGGCC
>NW_009934990.1:35567-37241 GCF_000696875.1 Nestor notabilis
CTGGAACAGCTCCTGTGTGGAGACAGTCTGATAACATTGGGGCTGTTCAGCCTGGAGAAGAGAAGCTGCGTGGAGATCTCGGAGCAGCTTCCAGTGTCTGAAGGGGCTACAAGGATGCTGGAGAGGGACCTTCATCAGGGACTGGAGTGATAGGACAAGGGGTGATGGGTTCAAACTGAAACAGGGGAGATTTAGGCTAGACATAAATCAGAAGCTCTTCCCTGTGAGGGTGCTGAGGCGCTGGCACAGGGTGCCCGGAGAAGCTGTGGCTGCCCCATCCCTGGCAGTGTTCAAGGCCAGGTTGGACACAGGGGCTTGGAGCAACCTGCTCTAGTGGAAGGTGTCCCTGCCCATGGCAGGGGTTGGAACTGGAGGAGCTGTAAGGTCCTTTTGAACCCAAACCATTCCATGATTCTAAGTGAGGTGTAAAGTTTAAGCCAGGCTCTAACTGATGGAGAAACATCTGGAAGATGATTTTCTGGCCCTAGTGGTAGACACCTGCTTGGGTATGGGCTGAGATGCTCCATGCCCCTCAGATGACACCACGCTGGACCACGTGCTGTGATGTGGCTCCACTGGGGGCAGCTCCAAAGGCAGCCATCACTGATCAGCCATGCACAATTCAGGAAGCAAACCCAACAAAAAAGTTGGATCTAAAAGCAAGACCAGTTTAACCAGACAAGTATGTCCACACATGGCCAAAATAATCCACTTTTCAGCAGAGGGCTGGGCGACATTCCTGGCTTTCCCTGAAGGGCAATCACAGGAAAACTGGAAGAGTAAAAATTTTGACTCAAAGCAAAATAAGAGGGAAGAAATTACCAAGGAAGAGGGTGAGACCCTGGAACAGTGTTGGAATGAAGCAGCCCTGCTGCTTGAGTTGTGTAGGTGAGATCTGATTTAGCCCCAGGAGCAAAAGCAACCTCTAAAAATAGAAGAATCAGGTTCGCAGCTGGTGCCAACCATCGTCCCCCTGCAAAGTCAATAGTGCTGCTCCAGTTTTGTGTCAGCTGAAGATCTGACCAGAGATGGCTCATCTCAGCTTTGGCCTCTGCTCCAAGCTCAAGTAGCCACCAATACAGCACCGAAAGTCCCACCAAAGAAGTCCTCCACAACCTGCTGGTGATCTACACAATCTCAACATGTGCTCAACAGCTTGAGATGGATGTTCCAAGATAAATATGACCCTACAGGGGTCACTGGCCTGGAATTCCCAATGGAAGTAAGGTCAGAACCCCACAAGTACAGGCTGCAAAGGGATAATGAGGAGCTACAAGTAAGCAGAGCTTGGAAATAGAGATTAAATCACAACCAGGGCAGCTTGTCATGGAGAGAAAAGGAGTTTTAAAGTCCAGATGGGAATTGAGTTCCCAAATTTCCACTGGGGCTCGAAAAGACACAGGAGGCAGTGATCCAATGGGATTGGTGCTACAAGGAAAAGAGGCTAAAATCTTGGGGAGGGAAGTTCCTAACCACAGGCTCCAGCCCAGGAGACACCAGGAGAGAAGAGCTGGAAGGAGGGAAAGATGGAAATAGCCAGGAGCCGACTGAGTCAGGGCCCGAGGGGCTTCTCCATGGATGAGGAGGAGCAGGGACTGGAGATATTCAGCCCTCGAGACTCTTAGTCACTGCTGTCAGGATGGAGGGAGAGGGTTCACACACAGCCTGGGACCG
>NW_009934990.1:37272-39949 GCF_000696875.1 Nestor notabilis
GCCAAGGTTTGGGAAGACCGGCTGCTCCAGCATCAGCAGCACCCCTTCTGCTTCAAAAAGGAAGGGGGACACTCCAAAATGGGGCAGCATTAAAGAAATGCCACTTCAGCCACTCCAAAACACCACGGCAGCACCATGAACGTTGCACATGCAGAGATGCTCATGGGCTCCAGAGCATCCCAGTGATGGATGGTGACTCCAAGCCAGTAACAGCTCCCCACATTAACTGGGTGCACTGGGCAGGTTGCACTGCTCTGTGCCTCAGTTTCCCCTTTGCCAAAGCAGTTCTCCTGAGCCACTGTAGAACTATAATGATGTTTGAGAGTAGGATATAGGAACAGAAGAGACTGTAGGTCATAGCACTGGAAGGTGACTGTCCCCATGGCAGGGCTAAGGTGAGCCTTTACCTGGGAGCAGGAAGAAGGAAGTGGGGAGCTCCCAGTGCAGACTGGTCCCACTCCAACCCAGGGCTCACATCACAACCTGTTCCCTCTCTGTTCCCTCCAACACACTCCTCCTAAAGCAAATGCCTCTCCAAGAGCAGCTCAGCACACGGGAGAAGCAGAACCAAACAGCAGTGTGAAAAATCTGAGCTGAATTATTGTGCTTGGGTTTATTTTGGGGGTTCTTTCCTTTTTTATTTGGAGCTTAGCACCACTCAGAGCATCTCTCGAAGGTGATGAGCCCTCAGGGATGGGCAAAGGATCAGGCAACCCTTTTAAAACAAGTTAAGCTCTTGCTGGCCAAGCATCCTCTGCGTGTGTGTTGCTTTTGTGTTAGCAGCAAAAACACTGCCTTGACAAACTGACCCCCTGCCCTGTGTGCTGCTGGTGGGTGTGAAATGCCTGCAGGATTTCTTACCATTGAGGGCTTTTTTTACACCTCTAAATACATCCAGAATTCATTTAGAGCCCAAATGCCTCTGTGTGTGTGTGTGTGGTGGATTTATAAGCTGTGTGATGTGGGATACACACACGGGGATGGGATGCGGTGGGGATTGGGATGAGGTGAGGATGGGGGGCTGTCTGTGGGTCAGTGGGCAGCACTTCGGGGATGATCTAAGAGTAGCAGGAAAGAGGAAACACAGGTACAGAATAGTGCCCAAACCGGGCTGGGAGCCCAAAGATGCACCTGGTTATGTAGGATACATCCTGAGCATGTCAGTGTCTGTGGATAGGGACTGTCTGCATGGCCAAGGAGGGTCACGACGGGGCTATTTGTGTGTCTATGTGCTCCTGGGTGTGTGTACACGGTGTACCTGGTCCTCAGGGATGTGTGAAGATGAGGAGGGTTGGGGGGTGTGTGTGTGAGTTACTGTGGCTCAGAGCCTGTGCTCGCACGTGCTGATGGGCACCGTATGCTGTGTGTGGGCAGCATCAATGCAGTGATGGTGTGGACCAGGGTGCAGGGACGAGGGTGCTGGTGGGGTGCAGGCAGAGGTGCTTGTGCAGAGCCATGGGGTGTCCTTTGGGGCTGCTGAGGCTCTAGTAGAGGACCACGAGCTCCCTGTGGATAACCATGAGGATTCCATCTGCTTCAGGACCTGAACTGGGGCCAGCAGGCACCAGCCCTTTCCCCCCACTCCATACCTGGGCCATTAACTCCATACCTGTCAGGGTTTGCACACAACCCAGTGAGAGGAACCCAAGCAATCCTGCCTGTCCTGGAACATCCTGAAACTCTGGCAGGACTCAGCCCTGCCAAGGACTCTCCCTGACAATCCGTCCTCTCTGTGTGCCCAGGAGCTGGGCAAAGGAGGCAGCGGGTGGGTTTGCCCCCAGCGTCAGCCCAGATGAGATGCGCTGGGAGGGGATGGGGAGATGATGGAAGAGATTTCCTGTAGAATGAGATCTGGCCAATGTGCCCCATGGTAGGAAGGGGATGGCTATGGTGTGGCCCACTAGCAAAGTCCATCTCCCCCATGGCGATGGGGAGATGAAGACACGACCCCAGTATCATCCCATCCCACCTTCCCACGGTGTTTTAGGAGCTTACCCTTGCCGCTTTGGACGAGTAGGGATCCTCAAAGAGAAAAAAAAACCCATGCCCGACAGCGCCCACCCCCCCCGGCAGCCCCCGCCGCGCCTGGTGGCCTGTCATCCATGCCCAGGCGTTGCAGGGCCATCTCCCTACCCCCTTCCTCTTCAGGCTCCTCTCCACCAGCCCCTCCACCAGGTTCGGGACTCTCGAAGATGTCCAGGGCCTCTTCGCCTCTTCAGCATCGCGGTGCTGGCGGTAGGTCATCCAGCAGCACGGCTCCACATCTGTCTCATCGATGCCCCAGTAGGTCAGCTCCTCCTCGAAGAGGGGTCCGCAGATGTCCGCGGGGCAGTGCAGCTTCCCGGTGCGGTAGTAGTTGAGCACGTAGGAGAAGATCCCAGGGTGACGGTCGAAGAAGAACTCATTGCTTTTCCCATCAAAGTCAAAGTTGCTCTGGGCATCGGGGTCAGCCAACCAGGCCAGGCGGGTGCCCGGCAAAGTCCGTAGGGTGCTTTTGTAGGTCTCATGCCGGGTGCCCCCTACATTGATGGTGATCTTGTCCGACTCTTCCCCTTTGCCCATCTCTTCCTTCAGGCATGTTTTGGAGGGTGGTTTGTTCCCAGACTTGCGTCCACGGTAGGAGGAGACACACACCGAGCTGATCATAGATTTCGGTGGATGGGAGATGCACGCTACG
>NW_009934991.1:0-58190 GCF_000696875.1 Nestor notabilis
GGGAGTCGGGCTGAGCACGGGGGAATTAAGGGTGGAAAAATACGTTATGTCTCGTTTCCCAGCCTGGAAGTTTTGGGATTTTTAATCCTAAACCCCAGTGATGGTAGCGTTTGTTTCACTGTACATACAGTCTAAGAAACTGTGCTACAACATTGAAATGACATACTTGTTATCTTTTTAACTCAAAAACTCCTTCAATTTCACTTCAGACAGCATGAGAACATTGAGATAAAGATGTGTAGTTTATTTACTGTTTTTGAAATGCCCAGCTGCAAAGAGGGAAGTAACAGTCACCCATATAGTGCCTCCAAACTTGGCTTAAAGAAAGAGAAAAGAAACTGACATATTAACAGAGAAACTCTGTGCGTATATGGTCTCATGAATAACTTGAGTTTTACAAGACCATGACCTCTAGTGTGGATGAGCTGCTCTTCTCCTTCCTCAGAGCAACAGCCATCAGCTGGCCTGAGCTAGGGCTGCCCGCGTTACCAACACTGGTGCTGGTGAAAGGCTGGAGCTGTGGGGAGATTCTGGGAAAAATAATACTTCACCTTTCCCAGGAGAGCTGGAAGAAAGACGTGTCACTCACCGGGTGCGTCCACCGCCCTTTGGGTTGTTTGGGATACATGGTTCTCCCAGCTTCATTAGTCCGGCAAGACTTTCTGCAAACACTTCAGTTGTCCTTGCCAATGGTTTAATAGAAACCACCTCATTCATGTTTTGGTAATCCACACTAATCTTTGTGTACAAGTGCTTGAGTAACTTTTTGCTGTGCTTCTGAACAGGGATTTAAGAGCTCTGCACTGAAGTGCTTTTATAATAAGGGCTTTCACAAAATATGCTGCAGAACGTATACCAGCAAGTGCTACTGGTAATTAAAAGTAAATGAGAGATTTGAAAGAAATGAGCAAAGTATACCAGGATGCATTATCTCTGGCTTTATCCTTCCATATTTGTTCCTTTACTTGCTAATTTGCAATCGGCCTTACAGTAACTCATGGAAGTGGGTGTTCTTCTTCATCAAAATTTTCTTATTTAAACATTGAAGTCCCTTTCATAATGTTATGTGGGTATTCCCCTGTGTCATTGCTGAAGTTAAAGTTGCGGTTCTTTCTAAGAAGGTACTGACACTGGTTTTCCAGTGGAAGCTACAGATTTTTAGTAGGGCTTTAGGCACTTACAAAACTGACGAGTAAGGATGTTTAAAATAAATACTCGATTTAAAAAAAACAAAGTTGAGTTTAGAGGTTTGTGGTTACTTAAATGGTTGTGGTCATGATTGGTTGAGGGAATGTAAATGAACTTCGAAATGCTCATGAGCAGTGTTTTGTATACTTGAGATTAAGACCATGTCTGTGTCTATTTTTTTTTCTTGCTTCCCAATGCTTATTCCATTAAAGTTATAAATTTCCTGTATAATTCATTGAGATTAGGCAGTGAAAATAACTTCTTCTCATAAACGATACTGATGATTACATTGCAGCAGCACTCTGAAGAGTGGTCAGAGGCAAGTATTGTACTGCTGCTGGCTTCCTCTCTCTTCAAACTTAGATAAATCAGCCTTTGTTCTCTTTGGTAAAGTGAAGTCAAAAGTTTGGGCCTATGCTGCTGCTGCTGGAATTGTTGTGGGGTCATGTAAGAAAAGAGGATTTATTAGCACCAGGATAAATTAATTGTGACCAACAGGAGGACAGAAAGCACTGCAAACAATGTTTTGTACTCACAAAAGGGAAAACCCTAAAGGTTAATTCTGACTTTGTTCACAAATTAGGCACACTTGGTTAGGCTTTTTTTGCTCACCGTAACTTGGGCCTCCAACAGCTACTGAACTACCTGACCTTTCAAATGGGATTTATTGGAGTGTGTAACACCTCCGGGAGTGCTCCTTGGTAGTTATGATTTTTTCAGGGTCATTTTGCCATTGGGTTTCCTTGATAAAACCTTCTTTCTAATTGAGTGGCACACAGGCTGCGGCCTTTTCTGGTTTTGGCCATAATACATATTAACAACTCTTGTGGAAAGGGATTTCCTTACCCCCTTTGGAGTACATCGGCCTCAGAGGTGAGTAGAAAGGAACCTGCAGAGTTGCCATATGATTTCCAAGTTCATCCTTAGCATCTTGAGTCTCTTTCCAGAGAGCAGCCCTTTCATGCTGTGTCACTTAGATTAGGATTGAGCCCAGGGTATGTTGTAATACTATTCAATATTCTCGAAGGAAAACTGCTGCAAAACCCTTATGTATTCGGAATGAATGTGCCCTTTGTAGATCAGCAGTCACACGAGGAGAAAGTTGGCCCTCTTGCACAGAACAAAGGCTGCTGTGCCTACGTTACGCCTGGTAGTAGCCCTACTTGGAGGTGTTTACTTAATTCTGTGTAATGTTAAATATTTACCTCTCCATTTAATTTTCTGTTTTCTTCTCTTTTAGCATATAGGCACAGATTCCGTTAACTGCTCACCTGAAAAATGCTATCAGGGAGAAATGTTTCTTTACTGGGCCTCCTAGCTACTGCTGCTGTGGAATCTGAGATCTGCTATTGACATTGTTTGTTAAACATGAGTTTTCTGTATGGAAATTGAATTAGCTTTTGATGTGGAGTTACTTCCCTATTTATTGACTGACGCTGAGAATGTAAAGTGGCTTAATGACTAATCTGAAGTCTGCAGGCAGAGGGCTGAGATCATGTGCTTGCCTCAAGTAGGGTTTCTTTGTTCAGTGCAATTCCTTTGGGGCATGCAGAATTTGGATTCTGCCTCCCCTTTGTACATACTGTACAATGCTGTGCTCTCTGTTTCAGACCCTCCTCCTTCATCTTAAAGCCATGCTTCCTTCCAGCATATGTCTTCTCATCTCTGCGTGATGAGTTACTAATTGGGACCTTGCTGCCTAATGAGTATGATCCGTGACACTTTCTGTTCTTTCTCACCCCCTCCTCCCTTTCCTTCTTCTCTTACTGCCTTACAAATAGGTGTGTTAGTTTGTGACCCTGGTATCTGAGTAAATTGTCTAGTTATTCTGTTCTTTTTGCCTTCTGTCAGTATGTTTGTTTATAACAACAACAATCGTAAAAAATAAATATTTTTACCTTGAAAAGTAAATATTTACTATGTGAACAGCTGTGTACTCGGATTTAGGGATGGAAAGTGGAAAATGCATTTCCTTAATAGTGCTTCGCTAGCTCCTTTTGTTTCAAAGGTGTATGCGTTACCTGTATTTATAGATCAGACAGCACCTGAGTCAGAACTACAGGTATAACAGTAATTTGCTGAGCACAGTATACGTATGCTCAGATAATAAGATCTCCTTGGAAGAGAGCTGCGTGGGAGAAGTGGCTGCTTGAAACCAAGAGCAGAATGAATGTGGTGGGTGTGAACTTGCCCTGTTCTCTCTAGTGGCAGAAGAGTTGGTTGGAGAGGTTTAGTGGGCTCAGGTTGAAAGGTTTCTTTTGCTGAGGGGTCAGGAAACTGTTACAGGGGAAAAGCTCTTACTAGAGCACCTTTGGGGCAACCTGTGGAGCAAAAAGTCAAGTATTATAAAACCGAGTAAGACTGAAAAGGTTAGTATCTGTGGAAGAGGCAGGAACTAGGTAGGGGTTGATATCACTAGATTTTCTGAGTTGTTTTGCAAGTCTCCTGATCTGTGAAAAGTGGGGCATGTGGCATCATTGTAGCTTTTCAAGACCTTGCTAAATTCTGTATGACAATAATAATAATAATGATAATAGAGAACTAGAATCAAATGGTAGTGATGTTTTAATGTGCCTGAGGATAATGAAGTTTGACAGTGGCTCCATGACTTTACTGATTTGTGGCATGAGCAGAGCAGTCCCTAGCTCAGCTCATCTATCTGGCAGCACTTGGAATTAGAATTGGCATTCAGGCCTTTGGGTCTGAAAAATATGTTTTGACCACTGAAATAAACCATTCTTAGGATCTTTTAGTTTTGGTTTTGGAAAGCCATAAAGTGTCCAGAGAGCTTGGGAAGTGGAAGGATGTGTGTGTTTGTTTTTTTTTTTTCCCTGCTAGTAAACTGCTTTCTTGCTGTTTTAGTGGGATACCGAGAGTATTTTATTTCCCATTTTTAATTTTATCATGGTAAGCATCCTTTCCACTAACATATCAGCTTAGTTTTAGGGTTTATCACTTCTGCAGATATGCAGGCGTCTGGAATGTTTGTTGTGGAGGGTGCTTGCAAGGCCAAATGCTTATAGCTGCAGGATTTTTCTTATGTTATGGCTATCTAATTCTTGTAATCTGGTTGTTTCCCTTCCCACACAAACAAATGTTTGACTTCAGGGAAACACCCTAGGGTTTCAAGGAAAGAGCATCCCCAGACCTGTTCAATGCGGTAAATCCGGGCAGCCTCAGCCCTGTAAAATATGTCACTTTTTGCTGCGAGGGCTAAGCCGATCATATGAGGAACGGCTTGTTTTCCCCTGCTATTGAAGAGCAGGGCTCTGGGGACACAAGCTTACCCTTCTCTGTTAGTAACCATCCCTAGCCAAAACCCTGAGGCAGGGATGAGGTTGAATTTCTTGTGCTGGGCTAGGGTCCAGCTGCTTCCTGTTGCTAATGGCCCATGGAGACCCAGATGAGGGGCAGGGGGGGAATGGGCAGCACAGCTGTTTGCTGTGGCTTGGCTGTTCCCACTTATTGAGCAGTGCATTAATCTGTCAGTATTTGCTCTAATGGCTCGGGCTGTGATCAGGGGAGGTGAGCTGACGACGTTCCAGCTTCAGTCTTGAGTGACAGGCACACCAATCTCAGGAGAGCGGGACAGACAACTGCTGAGTTTGGTGGTGCTTTACACTGCTGTAGCAAGATTTCCTTCATTTTAACATCTTTGCGGTTGCTGTGTCCAAAGTGGAAATGACATGGAAGGGATGCTGGCATGCATGCATCAGCAGTGGCATGGAATCTTGGTGGCATGAGATGCTATTGCACACCCTGGACTGTCCCAGGCTATGCTGCCACTGTGGTGGGGCACCAGTGTTTTGGCATGGCACTGTGCTGAAAATTTGGTCCTGTCCAGCCAGAGCTCTTGTTTAGGAGAGAAGTATATTTTTATTTGCTTAAAGCAGTGAAACTCTTGAGGGCACCCTTGCTGAAATTGTGTGAGAAGGGCCTGATCGCCACTGTCTGGTGTGCAGCACCAGTGCAGCTGGTTGTCCTTGTGGTTTTGCTCCCAAACTAGTTAATAATCAACAGGTATTGCATTTCCCCGTTCCCTGGGAAACCTGAACGTGGTCATGGCAAGACAGCTGCTATAGCATTCCCATGCTTGCAGTCCATCAGGGTCCCGTACAGACTTGGTCATGAGAAGAGCTGCTCCAGTTAATGGTTCCCTCTGAGCAGCGCATCAATGCTGGCTGGCTGCTTCCTGTGAGAATGAAGACAGAGGAAAAGTCCTGCTTTATCAGGGAGTCTCTGGTTGCTGTAAAATGAGAAAAGACCAGCACCTGCGTCTTCCTTAGAGTGCAGTTGGTAAGGTTTTTTGTCTTCAGGTTGAAGAGACTGCGTATATTCATGCCATTTGCTTTCTGAATCAATGTAATACAATTTTAAAATAATTTAGCTGTTGTAACTACTGCTAATGGCGCGTAGCAACGGCTTTGCTGTGTTTCTGGTGAGCTTGGTGTGGCACTGAATTTTTTGATGGGGGTCCAGACCTTTCTGCTGGATCTGGACACACATGCTTTTTATGTTACTACTTTCTGCACTGCCAGGTGTTACACAAACTCTGTGTGCTTTGCCTAGCAGTTCAGTCTGGCCATCGCAAGTTTAGATTAGTTGTGGTTTTAATACTGACAGTTCAGTATGACATGACTGTTCAGTGCAAGCCATTTGACAAGTCCATGGGTTTGCTGTCTTCCAGGTTTCTTCTTAGGAGCAATTGTTCTACATGTGAGCTGTCAAAAATGATCTTTAATGACTTGAAAATCATGACGTAAAATATGAAAGTGGTTTTTAAAAGGAGGATTACGATGCAGGGAGCTAAGTAGGGAATAATAATAGAAGTAGTAATAATAAAAGAACCCCAAAACAGATCAGGTAAAAACAATGCAGAGGACAGCTTAAGGCTATTCTAAGAAACTTTGTGTAGCAGCCTGTGTATGTATTTTGGACACTAGCATTGCAAAGTAGTGGAAGAAGAGAGAGACCAGCCCCAGAAATTTCTCAAATTCTAAGAGAAATAGAAAAGAGAATAGAAAGAACTGTATTTGTGCACTCAGTTACATAGAACATATACATCCTTGGCATAGTTATGGGTGCCTGACTCAGCTGTGTGGCACAGTATTCAGGTTTGCTTTTTTCCATGCTCATGTTAGAATTAGACTTCACGGACTGAATAGGGTAGAGGCAATATTCCCTGGGCAGAGGTTGTCTTCCTCATTCCTCTGCCAGGAAATTCATGTGAGAGGCAGGTTTGTTGCAGCTGTTCAGATGTGATACTTCTCTCTCTGTGTGTTTAATGCCCTTAGCACCATTTAAGGGATTACGTTTTTGAAAGGCAAATGTATTCAGACAGTTATAGTCTCGCAGATGGCTCTGTCTTGTCCTCCAGTTGGCAAGCAGCCTAGGAAAAGGTATCAAAATAATTTTTAATATAGTAAACTGAGTGATGCCTTGAGAGAAATGCTCTCCAATGTTTGTACAGGCAATAAAAAAGCCTCAGTAATAAACATTTTGTGAAATAACAGCAGTAGATCAAAGTGACGTTTAAGTGATGCTCATGAGTATCATTTAATCACCAGCTAACTACTAAAGGTCTGCTGCTGCAGAACATAGGAGTTCCTGTGTTGCTATGTCTTGCTGTGGCTGTCTTGCTTAAGGCATTGACCATCATTGAAGTTTGTGATTTCTGTGCGTGTCTGTGGATGCTGGATGCTTAGATGCTGGTTGTGAACCTATTTATTTCAAGTACTGAACTTTGTTCTTAATTTTGTTCATAGAAAGTCAGCTGTTTCCAGCTTCCAGGATATGGCAACGCTATTGTTTAACTTCCTTGTGACTCCTTTGTGGAGTTAAATCAGATAAATTGCTTTCTTGCAAAGCTGGATGCGTCTTCACAGATGAAACTCTTGAACTATTGTTGTATATATAGACAACGAGTGGAACACTGTAAATCCTGATACATGTATTTAGAACTTAGAGGTAAAACAGGATAGTTTGGGTTGGAGGGCACCTCAGGAGGTCTCTCATCCAACTCCCTGGTCAAAGCAGGGCTGACTGAAGTTGTACCAGGTTGCTCAGAGCTTTATCCTGTTGGGCCTAGAAAACCTTCAAGGACTGTATGCCCTCTCTGGGCAGCCTGCTCCACTGCTTGTCTGGCATCAGGGTGGAAAAGTTTTCCTTTGTATCCAGTCTGAACCTCTCTTGTTTTAAGTTATGCCCATCTCTTTCTTGTCCTACCCTTGCGCACTGCTGTGTATGGATTGCTGTTATCCTCACTGTTCGTATGTAGCATCTTAAGAATGTTGTTACTAGTAGAGGGTAATCAAATGCCATTTATAACATCCTCAATAAAAGTTTTAGAGTACCACACTTGGCATTCTTTGATTTACTTTCCTTTCTATAGCATAAAATAGAATTGTATTTGCTGAATTTACTGTTGCTGCAAATATATCTTTATACCCAAAGAGGGCATTCTAACCTTAAAGATGTTCCTAGTTCTGCCTTCGTGGCTTTCTCTGGTAGAGAAGTCCTTGCTTATGACTCAGGTTTTAAGGTAATTTAAGTTTAAGACTTTTCATATGTTTTTGTTCAAGTAAAGCACTATGACACTTTTATTACAGAGAAATTAAAATCCATGTGTCTTCTCAGTATCTCTCAGTTTTATTGGCACCTATTTGTTTTTATAAGGCTATTCATGCATGATATTCCTGCTCACTGAGCATTGGAAGGAGAGGATGTTTTTCAGGTTGTGAAACTTTTGCAAGTACCTTCAGAATACTGTGAGTTTTCCTTTCCTCCTAGTCAGGACAGGATTTAAAAGGTAGCACTGTTCCACTTGGAAATTAAAGGAGCCTGTTCATGAACTTCTCCTGTCTATGGACTATCCTGATGGACTTACTTGACAGAGATATTTTATAAATATACTTTCTGGTATGAGATCTGTGGATTAGTAAAGATTTGTTTAGATTTGGAATACAAAGACATAAGCAAGCACAAGCCATATTATAGGTAAGTTAAGGAGTCATATAAATATCATGTTTGTATTTGCTTTGAATTTCTAGTGAAAATGTTAGTTTAACCTGAAGTTTACAATGAAACTTCACTGCACAGAATTCCACACAGATTGCAGGATCTGCCTTGGGGGGAACCTGTGACTCCAAGGTTTGGTAGGTTTGAGAATATTCAGATAAAATTCTATCTAAATGCTGCTTTTTAAATCTCAAATATTTTCCATGAAGACAGGAGTTGTAAAGGTACAAAGCCATAGGTGTATCCTTACGGTGAAAATTCTTTTTCTCTAGCTGTCTTTCAGGAGTCCTGTGTAAGTCCCTAGTTCTGCCTTGGGTGTCCTTTGTGACTTGCATAAGTTCTGAAGCTTCTCAGGTGGTCTGCTTTAACCACAAATTGCTGCAGTACCTCAGGACTGATGAGATCAAATATCTGTGAAAATGCATTGCTTTTCCTGAAAGGAAGCTACAGCAGTTCTGCCTGCTACTTTTTGACAAGACTACTTGTCAGTAGTACTATGTGTAAACCTGAAGGAAGCAGGAGAAAAAATTCCCTCATGTTGCTACAGTAGCACTAACCAGGGCCTGTCCCATACAAGTGGAAGGGGTAGGCAAACGTGAGTGACTTTGCGCAGGACCCTTCTAATCCTGGATTCTGAATTCAGGTTTTCTAAAGCAATTAATAAATAATAATAAAAAAGTATGGGAAATAATGAGTTAATGATCTATATTTATTTTGGAAAACAATTTGAATGATGCTCAAAGTTTTCCTCTGCCAGATTTTTTTGCTTCTGCAGCAGATCTTTTCAGGTGTGTGTGTTTAACACCATATGGTACAATCTGCACCTTTTTTAATCCATTTAAAATGCTAAACTGAATCCAGAATATGTTGACCTGAAAAAAACCTGTGCTTGGCTTACTCAAGACAATCTTAATATAGAGAATATTTTTGAAAGGTAGGTCTGATTTTTGCATTTACTTTTGATTGTTTTTTAACTTAAAGTATTTTGCTGAGGACTTTTATTTCACACAGAGTGTGGTACTTGCACCCAAGAAACATCTGCAAGCTATCATGAGATATGTGAGTAAGGGTACAATTTCTTTGAAGATTAATACTGTCCTTTAATTTAGTTGGGTAATAGAAGCAGACAGGTAAGGTTCAATGAAAGGTGGCAGATCCTGTGGCCTTGTGCTTAGGTAGGAATACTTAAGTGAATTACAAATAGCATGTGGCAGAAATGAGTTAAAAAAAACCTCTGGCAAAAATCTGTGCTTTTGCTGAGCATCATAGGCATATGTTAATAAGTGTAACCTGTATTATTAGCTAATGTATGTTTGCCCAGGGAGACTGTCAGAGTAAATTGTGGCAGGTAATTGTCTTGATTTCCTAGACATGAATAGCAGTGATTTACAGTCACGGGAAAGAAGCTCTTACAAGAGTGTTTTATTGGGTTGATCTCAAAGGGGATGAATGGAGCCAGTGTGCTTTTAGAGTGGGATTTGGCTTAGATGCTCATACAAACTACGTGTGTGCTGTGAAAGAGGTAACAAGAGCCCTGAAAACTGGCTGCAGTCCTGATAGCCAAAAGGCTGAGCACCTGGGGGCAAGCAATCAGTGGGTACAGCTGAAGTGGGGTTGGGCTCCTTTTAAATGCACCTGGAGAAGCCTAGAGACTTCTGAGCTCTGCTGATGTGGAGCATGAAGGCTTTCTACCTGGGAAGGGATGGGGTACCCTGGAAGGCACTGGGAAGCTGGGTGGTTTGGAAGCTCACGTGAGGGGGACTTCTGGAGGTAAGTTGAGAGGTGCTCGTTTGCTGTTGTGAGGGGAATCCTGTTAAGGGGGCTAGGGGGCAGCTTAAGCATATCAGGGTTGTGACAAAGAGGATAAGCCAGAAAGAACTAAAGAGATGGTATTGAGGAGTAGTATCAGGAAAGAGAGAATTTCTGTGTGGTTTTGAACATTGTTTAAGAACTTTGTGGCTGGTTAGCACTCTAGATTGTATAGCATCAAGCATGACCCACGCAGAGTTCAGTCGGAGGTCTAGAACAGCAGATGGAGAGACTTCTGGTATAGCTATCTTTTTCACTTCACTTGAAGAGAAAAAAGCAGTTTGTTTGTGAAGACTAATTGGGAATAAGAAAGAGAAATGCAATGGAAGTTGGTGGAAAAGGAGGAGGGGTTTGATGGGAGTGGTGGAAAGCGTGTGAAGCATTGGGATTGGCAGAGTTGGAATGGAGACAAAAATAAGTGACAATGAAAGTAGACCTGTCGGTGTTGATGATGTCCTCCCACAGTGGGGATGGCTTTTGGATGTGTATGAAGACAGAGCTTTGGTCCTGTTGAGTTGTTAGTCTCCAGTTGTGGTGTGAAGTGTGTGGGTGACTCTCGGGGATCTCCAGGAGTCTGCCTATGGAGGCAGTGTTCCTGCAATACCTGGTGATGTGGGTAGGAAATACCAAATTTGGCTGTGGGGAGATGTGGACTGCTAGATGTCTAGCAGTGGTGGCTGCCACCTTTGAGTGCTCTTCAGCCTTTTCTTGAGGTCTTCTCATCCTCTGTATCAATTGCAGTTATCATTCTGTGCTGGCACATTGGTAAATTCTGTAATTCAATGCAGTTTCCTTATAGAAACTCTATTCTTTCCTGGACTGTTAATTTTTTGTTGTTGGTGAAACTTGCTCTAGGTGGAGAGGCTTCTGTCCCACCTTATTTAGAAGCAGATGTGCTATCTGCTAGAAGACAAGTATTCTTGCCAATGGTTAGTAATGTGCTGCACTTTCAGCAATAACTACTATAGTGCTTGTTCATAAGATAATTCCAAAATTGCACCTGAACCATCTAGTTTTCTCCTCTATGCCAGAGGAAAAGGATATAACTGATGTTTTCACTTTTGTGGTGTCAAGCCCAATAAAACAAATTTTTGACTTCTGATTTGTCTGTCTACAACCTTGGATAAGAATTGTAAAGGTCAAACTATATTCTTACCAAAGATCTCAAAAGGGCTATCATGTGCTTCTTTCCTGCTTACCAGCTTAGGTCTCTAAGCAAACTGCACTTGGCTTGTCGGAGCACAAAGGTTGACCCCTTGCAGGCTGTAACATCAACTGATGATGCAGAGTAATCTGCTGGCCTTTAGTGAAGACTTGTGTTAACTGAAGTTGTCTGTGTAGCTGTTGAGGACAGGAGAGCAGTGCTGCGGTCTGTCCCTAATAGGCTCAGCTGAGAATCTTCATCTCGCCACTCAGAGTGGTGATTAATTATCAGCCAGCAAAAACACAATCCGTACAATCACTGCTGCAATGAGCACAGGATACTGGAGTACAGAAATGTTGTGGGAGTGTGAAGAGTTGCAGTGGTTCATGCAAAGTCCTGAGAGTTTCCTTTTGGGGGAGCAGGGTGAGGGAGCAGTGCTGCTTGTTTGCCTGCCTCCTCACTACAGGTGGGCTCTGTGTCACATGCACTGCTGTAATTGCAGTTCGTGTACGTGCCTGGCTTAAGCAGTATATTGTATTTAAGCTGCATCCTGAGGTGCTGTGCTTTCTGTGAGAAGTTACTGCTCAGCTTTCCTGGTGTCTGGAACTCCGTTCCATCTCCATTGTTGTCTAGACAGCATTGACACTGCATCCTGACAAGCCTGACTGGGGATGTAAGGTAGAATTCCTTCAGCAGGCAAAGGAGGAGCATTTGTCCTGGGACTTCGATATTAAATTGTAAAGCTAAAAGCATTCTGACTCCTCACCCTTGGCAATATAGGAACTGCCACATTGTTTTATTTTCATTAGATATGATCACTACTGAGCTGTTAAGAGAAAATTACTTTCTATTTCAGTAAACTCAGTTCTGGTTTCAGACTGACTGTGCATCAGATGCTTAATTTGGAACCCACTCTCTTGGTGAAATTAAAAATTCAAATCTCCAAGCTGGAGAACTCAAACTGTGCTTGAATTAGAAATTGACTGCTGTCAATGTGCTCTCACACTTCACTTTTTAAATTTCTCCCTCCCCTCCCCCTGATGAGTTTTATATTAGAGTCTTGCTGTAGATGATCTGACTGAGCAGAAGTAGTGGGAATCCACACTGTCATTCTGTAGACAGAGTGATGAAAGAGAAGTGTGGTGTGTTAAATAGACCATTCTTGAAAAGGACTGCTGTGTACTGATTTCATAGTTACATGCATATTTGGTGAAATATTTCTGTGGGAGATGACTGCAAACCCATTGTGTTGTTTGCAAATTAATTTAGGACCTAAGCAAACTTCATCGTTTCTATTAAACATCCTTGTTCCCCTGTGTCTGTGTAACATTTAAAACTGTTTTCAGATCTTGACTGAAAGAACCAGAACATTCTCTATGCTTGAGACATTTGTATAAAAATAAGCATTGGTTCTCTATTGTGAGAATCTTGCTAGGTTTGTAATTTGTGTGACCTTCTGCCTCTTTGGAAAGTGGATAATTTATTCTTGATTATTGAACTATAAGTTAAAAATGAGTTATGCTCACAGGTTTAAAACAAATTGGGCTGGACACTTTTTGGGGAAGTGTCTTCTGTTCTTGACTGTGCTGGAGGTGCCCAGTGCTGGTGCTGGGTTGTTTTTCCAGACCTGCTTGTGTTTGCCCCCAGGGTGTTTCATTGTCAATCAGGCAGCCCACGGGCTGGATCTAGGTGATCTTTAAGGTCCCTTCCAACCAAAACCATTCTATGATTCTGTGATCTAAGTGGTCCTGCTTTATCAAGACAGCAAAGAGTCACCTGGCTGTTCTAGAGTAAATTTGGCCAGTTACTTCTCTGGCCAATTAAATGTGTTTCCTTGTAACTCTGCAGTGGAGAAGCTGGGTGTTGTAATTTTCATTCAGCTTAGAGGAATGCAATTTTCTATAATAGCCAAGCCTGCGGTCTCAGGTTGCCAGCGATAGGGTGTTGATTAGTTACCAAATAGGCCTTCACAGTGCAACTGCATGCTTTCCCAAGCTGGCTACTTATTATATTTTTAAATTTGAAAAGATCAGAAAGGCATATTTCTGTTCTTTTTGTCACATCAAGGTGCTTAGGCCCTGATTCAGCGAGGCACTTGCTTGAGAAAAAAGCCTGCTTTTGTGTGTAGTCAGTGCACTGCTGAATACTGATGATGCAGATGTGTTTTAAAGTCTTAGTAGTATTAAGCACAATTACAGTATGTAATTAAGGAAATTCCTTATTCCTCCTGACTAAATAGGTGATTATTACTGATATGGGAAGTGTTTGATATTTACCAGCTTACTTTTTAATAGCTTTTTTTTTTTTGTTCTTTCTTAGTGTTTAGGCAAATCCATATTTAAGACCCTTTTTCTTGAAGGGGAAAAAGAAGTTGATGAGCATATTGAAACTGGTACCAGCTAATGCTGATGCTCTTACTGTAGAGAGGTGTGCTGTAATTTCATCAAATGTCTCAAAATTTGAGTTGTTGCATTAAGGAGATAAATGGCTCAAAGGTAACAACTCAATGACATGCATGTTATGGGAGTGTGTTAATACAAACACAATTATTTAAAGCCCCCAATATCTGAAGGGGGCCTACAAGGATGCTGGGGAGGGACTCTTCATTAGGGACTCTAGTGGTAGGACAAGGGGTAATGGCTTTGAACTTAAACAGGGGAACTTCAGGTTAGATATAAGGAAGAAGTTCTTCACAGTGAGGGTGGTGAGGCACTGGAATAGGTTGCCCAAGGAAGTTGTGAATGTTCCAACCCTGGAGGTGTTCAAGGCCAGGCTGGACAGAGCCTTGGGCGACATAGTTTAGTGTGTGGTGTCCCTGCTCATGGCAGGGGGGTTGGAACTAGATGATCTTAAGGCCTTTCCAACCCTAACTATTCTATGAAACACTGGCTATAGAAGAGCACTTTGACTTCTAAAATGCATAGCTCTTTGAAGTGTTTTGTAATGAAGAATAGAAACTAACATGCATTTAATGAATTCAGAGAATATTGTGTACGTGATGTCTTGGAAATTTAGCAGTTGAATAACTGAACCCAGTCTGTGACCTTAGGAATCACAGGAACCCTTAGCGGGGAAATGATTTGCAAATGGTATCAAATATAATGTAGCTGAGCCATTGCTTCTTTTCTGTAGATACACTTTATGAAATGCTAGATAAATCAAAGTATAGTTAACATTCCATAAGTAAGGTGAAAAAGCTGTCTGAGACCTTTGCTTTTAAGAGTTGTATAAAAATTTTTATTGAAAAGTAACTTTCTTTGGAAGCTTACTTATGTAAAGAGATGGTGGTTTGTTTTAACATAGGCTGTGTTGAGATCAGTGCCATCTTATTTTGAAGATTTAGTAGTATCTTTGAAATTCAGCAAATGAGTCAAAAATATAACTAATTGGGAACCTGAAACATTATGTATATTTTAATGATGTAGGAATTGAACAGTAATGGTTATTGTCATGTCAGATCGAATAATCCCATAGAGATTATTTTTACTGATATGTTAAATAGTTGTGTGTGTCCGTGTTTGTAAATAATAAATATTTTCATCTCACTTTGTTTGCATACAGTTTAATGCAGGTGTTTAAGGCTTTCTTAACAGAAGCAGCACTACATAAATGGCTTGGAGCAGTGCTTTGATAGTTGGATTTGAATATGACCAAGTATCTTTCCCTCCACACCACAGTTACCACCCACCAATGCTCTGAAGGTGAATTTGTTATTCTATATAAAAATAAACTGTGTGGAATATAGGTGTATTCATATAGTTGAGCTCTCTTTAAAACTGCATATATAATTTCTCAGTTACTTTCAGGGAGGACTTAATGAGCTTGCAAGCATTCTGCATTATGTCTTTAAAGCAGGAGTGGGGAGATAATTGCTTCAGTTTCCATACTGATCTATAAAATCCCAGTGGACTTCATAAAACTGTAAGGTAGTTACACCCGTCTGTCCACAAATGCTACTACAGCCTTTGATGGAAAAATTGAACTGCCACTATTGTAGCAGTTCCCACTGAGCAGAGTGGAAAACACTCTTTGACTTCACCTCTCCCTCTTTCTTATTACTGGTACAACTAAGATGTGAGCAGCATTGCTGGTCATTCCTTGCTTTACAACAATAGACTTCCCCCCCCTCCCAGCCTCCACTGTGCTTTGGCTCCGAGCTGTTAGAGTTTATGAAATGTTGGCCATCAGGAAAGTTTGTTATGGTGAAAAAGCCCCTTTAATTATTTCTGGGCTTTCATAATTCAGATGTGAAGCAATTTGCATATAATCTGACATTAGAATATACATTGTATCATCTTCTAGGATTGTAACATATATTCAAAATTAGTTTGTAATCATGCAATTGAAAGGCGCTTCTTCTCTTCCATTTGTGGCTTTTTCCTAGGTGCATGTTAATTTCTTTCAGTTGTTTTGCCGTCAGGGTACTGCTAAGGAACTGTGTTGGTAGTCTCAGAGTTAATTGCCATCAGTTATTTGATGTGCTTGAAACTGAGGGAATTAAAAGAGAAAATTGAGGCCTGCCTTTCTTTAGCAAGCTAGCTGAATTGGTTTAGTGTAGTTTCTCTGTCTGATGTGCAGACAAAGCAAGCTATGGTTGGAAGGTTATGCAGAAAAACAAAGTCTCTGGAACTAAATTTCAGAAATGTGATGATAAACAACTGAAATTATTCTAATCTTCAGAAAAGGGACACAGCATAAGGGTAAACAGCATACAGGATACCCAAAGACATAGTAGCATCCTGGCTGGGTTTCAGGGTGGCTGAGGGAACTGTGACTGCTGTCTAGCTGGAGCTGGGGGTCAGGTTGTAACTGCCTTCTCCCTCCTTCATCCTTTGAGGAAGGTGTGAGTGTTCATGCTGAGGTATTGGTCCCAGCTCTGTGTCTGTCCACTCCTCTGCCTTGTGCAGCTCAGCTTAGGCACAGCTGTACTGAGGCTAAGGACCTGCAACCCTCTGCTCATAACATCCTTGGAATGGTTTGTGGCTTGGGCTATAATCTTGAACATAATTTGGGCAGCATTTCTGCTCTGGTAGCCAAGTGAGGGTCTTGTGCTGCTGGACTTGCCAAAGACATACCTGGAGTCCATAAGGGAGCTGAACCGTAAACCTGTCTAGCGGGTTACCTGCAAATGTTGGGAAGAGCGCGGAAATGGATGAGTTTTGTGTGGACTAGTTCAGAGTACTGCGATTGTACCACTTGGCTCCAAGAATTTGTAGAGTCGCATCTGTTTCACTTTGCCTGAATATCTAACACTTTGGCCAATTTAAACCTTACTTACATTACCTTAGTTTAAATTTGGTGTTTAAAGAACTGTGATTATCTGTCTGCTTTAGAAATTCATAGTGATTTAGCGAGAATGATGTTAAACTGATTTTAATTAAACCAAAGAACATTTTCCATTTTTACAGGTGAGGCCTGTGACTGTAAATGTGAGGCCTGAGTCTTTGTAAATGGTGATAAAGTATATCCAGTCTTAGAATGACTTTTCTGCATGACTAATTTCTTCTGCTGAAGGGAAATTTAGGCTGTTAATCTGTATATAAATTAAAAGAATTAAATTCTAAAGAACATCTTGTTCAATTTTTGTTCCCTTACTCCCAAAGCAGTTCCTATTTGTTAAGATTTCTATTAAATTACTCCCAGTACAGCATTTCAGTGTCTTTTCTATAGTAGACAAGCTGATGGACCCCCTGACCTTTTTTATTTCTGATTTCTGTGATGCTTTTTCCTCTGACAAAAGGCAATGTAAGAGGCAGCTGGGGTATTCTAATTTATGGTGGTAGGAAGCAGAATACAGAAGCTTAACTGTAGTCCCATGGTGAGATGTGCCACTATTCTAATATGTAGAAAATGTATAAATTGCTTTTGTGGAAGGTTATTTGGAGAAAGCGTAGTGAATGTTGTGAAAATTCTCCTGGGAAGTTCCAGGTCTGATGCTTAAATTTTTATATAGTATGTCATTGTAGTGAGGTGTGTATGTGACCTGCATTAGGAGTTGTTGAGGGGTTTATGTATACATATATCAATGTAAAAATTGAAGGGTTGTAATTAGAGATGAATATTAAATATATTGGATGTAAAGAAAAAAATTGGAAACTTGTATTTTTGGAAGAGCTTTGTGTGAGTGGTGAGTATATTTCTATCACCTGAGATTTGGGCAATTGATTCTGTTTCAATGAGTAGAGGGCAGGTAATTGAAGGCATGATTCAGGTAGTCACTAGATCTCTCTGAAGGGTGATTCTAGTAAATAGGTCCAGTCAATATGTTTTTGTATTCCAAAATGGATTATGGTGCAGAGCTTGTATTCCCATTGATTGTGTGCAGGACAGATGAATGGAGTACCTTTTGACTAGCAGCAGTAAATCCATGTGAAACTAAAAGTAGTCATCACGTAATTTTTCACCCGTAATTTTTTCTAATAGAAATGTACAGAAAACAAAGACAAGATACCACATTCTGATATCACACTTTTAATGCTTGTTGTGTTCTGTGTTTGTTTTTTTTTTAATTTATTTTATTTTTATCTTGCTTCTTTCTATTCTGCTCTGCAAACAGCAAATTTATCTTTTCATCCATGTAAGTAAGGTATATGTGGGGAAATTGAGCTAGCGAGCCTTTTGTTAATGATATTAATAGTGCAGTAATTCTACCAACTGTATGGTGGCATTAGTTTTCTAGAACCGATGGTCCTGCATGCAAACCTTTTCCTTTAACACTGTATTTTGGACAATGAGTAGTTGTCCTGGGTTCAGTAAAGCTAAATGACAACATATAAAATATCTCATCAGACTGACATCTGCAGCTACAGACTGTTAGATTTGCATCTGTTCTGGAAGTAGAATCTGAATCATTTGCTCATACTAATAACATGTGGATATGAACATAAACTGCACGTGAGCATTAACATATTATGCACAAAATCTCTTTGCATGGTTCTCATCTCTTTGATGCACATTCAGTCCTATCCTAGGTGTCCTCATAAATCTGAAAATCATTCTGGATCAGAGAGACTTAAACAAGGCCTGTGTGCTGCTAAGCAAATTGAGAATGAAAAAGCAGAAGAGTGGTGCTATGAATAGGGAAGATGATGCAATTCATTGTACCCAGGTTTGTGTCCCTATTACGTTAGGGAGTTCACTTAAAAGCAGGTGCAAACTCTTTAGAAAGTGAATGAACACACACAGGGTTCTCTGGCAACACCTTTTCTCCTGTATCAGCACTATGGTCAGTATCTTTGTTGAAACAGAAAGCAATACACTGTTTGTAATTCCTGAAACAAGTATTTTCAGATGCTACAATGTTAAGCCTAGGAAACGGCAGAAACACTTTAATAACTTTTTTTCCCTCCCCCAGATGGTCAGGAGCACTTCGTGCCTGCAGGCTCTCTCCGTAAAAAGAAGCTGGCAAAAAGACCTGGATACATGAGGCCAGAAGCTCAGCGACAGATAGATTTTCAGTCCCCAAGTGCCTGCAAACCTTTCGGCCCAGAAGAGCTCAGACATGGCAAGCAGCATTGTGAACACGAGAGCTGCTCTCTGCACAGACAACGCCAAAATAACCTTGATTTCTTATGCTGTAGTTCAGTGAGTAGTTCTGTAGTTCCTGCTAATGGGGTAGCAATGTTGTCCACTACTGGAAATATGCCAGGATGCCACAAAAATATTTCATGTTGCAAGAGCCTATGGTCAGACAACACAGCGGTAATGGTTTACTCTACTGCAGCAACAAGCAAAGGAGATGTTTCTGCTGTATGCTGTACGCAGCAGAAAAGTGACAGTGCTAAAGTGAGCCAGCCCACAAACATGTGTGCTTTGGATCAGACAGAAGTAAATAACAACTGTGAATATCCAATCAGAGATGTCATTTCTCGTTCTGTTGGTGCACATGATAGCTTTAGTTCAAATTTCAGTTTCATACAGCTCTCGCTCAACTTGGCATCTGGAGTAAGAGATGCTGAAGGCAAATCAGCCGTTGAGGAAACTGAGTGTGTTCGATATTCCAGCACTGCAGGAAATCTGCAGAAGCCAGAAGAGATGATGCACACTCATGAGCACTTGGGAGCTTTACATTGCTTCTCCAGGCCCTGTGAGGATTTGGAGTATGAAAATGAGACCACAGTGAATGGTAAACTGCAGGACTGTGAGACTGTCTCTCTCTCAGATACAGATGCAACATATTCATATTCTACAGATTCCTCGGATGCAGCATCTGCTGGCTCTTCTGTTACTTCAGGCTATGAAAGTAGTTTCACTGTTAGTGACCATAGCTGGGATACTTTGATAAAAAAATATGAACCGGTGCTACAGGACTGCCTGCTTGGCAACCGTAGTACGTTAAAGGTTAGTAATTTCACTTCATCTTTGATTCCCCCTCCTGGCCCTCAAAACGCTGCTACTTACAGAGCTAAAGTCAAAGTTGATGTAGGAGTTGGGACGTTAATGGCTTTTGTGGCATTTGTTTGTGAAGGTTTCCAGTAGCACTCTGCATACTAGAAGCAAGAACTGGTTTTGTTTTCTTTTTGGTCCTTTAAAAAAAAAAAAAAAAAAGGAGATATTGTTGGAGTATCCTGTTCCTATGTTCAACCGAAACTGTGATCCTCTTATTTCTGATATGTCACACATCAGTTTCTGAATTCAACAAATACCATTTTCTTCTGCAGATGGCTGTTTTGTCTGCAGTTTGGAGTATGTGTAGTACAAAATTTGGGGTGGTAGGAACTCTTCTCTTGAAGCACCATGATTTGACAACACTCAACTTTGTAATTGGAAATGTGTAAGTTTAGGCAAGTTCTTGGGGTGAGGCAGCTGTATGAGAGTAACCTGTCATCAAATGATGGGTGCTTTCCCCACACGAAGAAAAATGAGGCTCAAGTCCTTGCTTTAACTGGGAATTGAATCTTTTTTCCTTTTCCTTCCACCCCACAGGAGTACTGGGCTTTTGAGTCAGAAGTCTTTGTTTTTGCAAATACATACGTGTATATGTACCACACAGACAGGCAGTCTCATTCACTGTGTTTTTTGTGGGATGGGAAACTTTTAGAAGGATCAGCTATGTTCTGTTATAGAGTCTTTAGGATGGCAGGGTGGGCATTGGAGGGAAACTATTTTGAGCTTGCCTGCAATAAGGAGACAAATATTGGATTTACTTAATTTTTGTTTATGGTGCCCTAAGTGGATGGTGGGAGTTTTGTGTTGGGGTGTTGGGTTGTGGGTTTTTTTTTTTTTTTTTGGGCATCTGATCTGGGCTTACAATGCTCTCTAATATTTACTTTTCCTAGAGGATGCATCTAGGACTCAAGCTAGGTTCTCTTATGTACAGGCTTTGCACACACTTTTATGGAGCAGTTTCTTTGGCTTCATGCCTGGAATGATAATGTGTCCAAAGTCTGGGACAGTTTGGGAAATTAATTCACTGCAAATTAGGGAATATAAACCATAATCAAAATAGGAAATTATTTTTTCTATCTTTTCAGCGTGCTGCTTTGATAGGCACAAAAGAAACGTTGCTATCTATTTCTCTAGTCATTAATTCATGGAACAGAGAACTGGGGATTATGTGCCCTCACATGTCTTTGCCCTTGATTAGCCAGTTGTGTATGTTTAATTTTGAAGCCCCTCATGATAATGAGCAAGTCTCAAACTTTCAGAAAGGAACAAAGGCAACTGTAGTCCGGAAAAGGAGACAATACCAAAGTTGTTAAACTTACGCTTTTTCTGTACTTGTGCACATCACATGGTACAGATATAAGACATGCCATGCTGAAGCAACTCTTTGATTAGATGAGCTCCAAACATCTTAGAAGCCTGCAAATGGAAAGCACTTTCCTGTGACAGCATCAGTCAGTTTGCTGTGGGCATGCCTGGGCTGTGGTACCTAAGCAGACTTTAAATGACCTACCACTGTGAGCACATGATGGAGTAAACACTGCAAAGAGCAGCAAAGCTGACTTTCCGGTGTAGATGGTTATTGTACATCATATATATGAAAAAAGTGTCATTTGAATCATTCTTACTGCAGGCTTCTTTAAAACTCTATCAAAAGTATGGCATAAAATACAGAAAATAATTTATGGTGAGGATTCATGGCTCCTCCCTTCAATATGTTACACATTCCTCACTAGCCTCAGAGAAAAAGATTGGAGGTTCAGGATGTGAAAACGAAAATAAAGCCTTGAGGAAAAGGGAGTATGTGCAGTGTTGTTTGTTTTTTCTCTCTGGGCATCCTATAGCCTATTTTTGGTTGTTTTCTGGCTTTATTTTTTATAGTTCTTTTCTGACTTTCACATACCATATTTAGAAGGGATACTGTTAATTTAAATATCTTACCTAATTTGTGTGTTGATTGTGTAGTCATGATAACTTAGTGTTTGTATTAAGTTGTTAGCTGGCTGTACTTATTTTTCCTCTGTGCAATTTAGAATTTAAATATAGGGATTTAAATATAAAGGAGTTTCAGAGAGGAGTGAAATCTCTTGTAAATGCAAAATATCTACAGTATGGACTTTCTTGTGCTGAAAAATGCTTTCCCAAGCACTTTCAGGCTTTGGGCTATGAGAATGTATGCTGCTTCTTTTTCCAGGCTTACCTTTTTCAGTGCTAATAATGGTACGTTTCGTACAGACCATGCATAAATTTAATAAGAAGCAAACACTTCTCAGTCTTGTAGGTGTAGCCATGTTAGGCTGTGGTTGGCATGGCAATGAGGACTGCCTACCTTCTAACCAAATTCATCTGGCAGTAAAGACTTGTAATGGCCTTTGAATACATCACTGGCCTTTGAAAATTTTTAGTAAATTTAGGACTTTAGTCTGGACCCTTCATGTTAAAAATGAGAATCAGTAGCTTTTGAAATAAAACTTCTTTTGTGGCAAAAGTTTTTCTTGGGTGTGAAAGGATGCTCTGCACGTGATGTTGGTATTCGTGGTTTGGTATTTTTTCCCCCCCATCTAGCATTTGCAGTGTGAACGCTTCTAAAAATATAAATGTCAATGTTATGTACATGTGACTATATTAAGTCTTAATGAAACTTCATAAGCTTTATGTGAACACAATTTTCTGTGCCATAACGTGAGTATGCCTGTTCCAAAACATTCATGCTATATTTCTCTTTTTACTTGCAGAAGAAAATGGTTTTCATATGGAAATTCTGGGTTCTGTGCAAAACTAATATGGAGCAAAAATTGTTAGAATGGGCTCAAGAACACACAGAGTAGAATGTGATCTGAAGTAAATGTCATGCTGACAGGATCCTCTAATAGTCCTTACTTTGATTTATTCAACGTGTGAAAAATATCCTACAATCACATGATCTCTTTTGCTTTTCAAGAAATACTGTTTGTTATTCTTTGTATGTGTTTGGACTGAAGCCGTGCTTCGCTCAAGTAGCTGCAGTTCAGCTGAGTTCTGTCCACTTAACAAATATTGGGCTTAACTCTCAAAATGGGGCCATTTTAGCAATGTAGTAATGTATTAAATTGATATGATGTAGATGTTAATAGTCGAAATATTTCAAAATGCAACTTCTTCATAATTAACTTGTTTCTCTTTTCATAGATAAAATCATTGATCTTACGGCTTCAGAGGCTTCAGGAAAAAGCAGTAGAGGAAGATGATTATGACAGAGGTGAGAGTTGCTCCCTCCATCCCCTCTGGATCATGCTGGGTTTTTTTTCCATCCCCCTCCTTCCTCTATTAATTTTATTTTACATTTGCTACATAGTGGTGGGTAGGTGTGGAAGATGAGTTCAATGAATTGTATTGTTTATCCTGATGTATGGCAGGAAACAAATTAAAGAAAGAAGTAAGTCAGCAGCAGGTAACAACAGTTTTATTTTCTTGAGTCACATCACCATGTGGGAAGGTTGAAATCCAAATATCCACCATCTGGATCAGCTGTTTTGAAGCAGCATGACTTTAAAAAATGCAGAAATGAATAAAAGCTTTGAAAAGAGAAAGGAGAGGCACTGGCTGCTGACAGAGTGTGATTTGTTGCTTGCTACATTTAGTCATGACACTACAGCAGGTCTCAAATACAGAAATGAGGTCAGTTGCTATTATAAAAGTGAATGATACTGTCCTGTGGGATTAGCTTGATGTCTGTTGAGTTGAATCAAAACCATCTAGAGAAATACGGTAGTGATACAGCTGCTGGCAAATACCTGTATTTGAATAGTGCTTTTCCCTTCAAATGCCTTGGAGCTTCTGATAAGCTCTGTGTGTGTGTGTGTGTGTTAATAAACAGAGCACCTATTAATATATATCTTGGATTTCTTATGGTAGTCTGCGTTCAGGTACTTGTATTTTGATGGTTTTGAGGCTCTAGGTTAAATTCTTCCTGCTAGATCTGTCTTCGGTTGGGAAGCCCTGCAAATGTTTTGGTAAAATCTGCATGGGTATATTAGAGAAATAAGTCTGGAAAAAGACAGTTCCTTTCCTGCTGCTTTCTTATTCTCAGCTTTTAGGGGACTGGGGAGTGGTCAGACTAGTGGTTTACTTTTCAAAATCAATATGTTGATTTTGTAGTTTTTGTGCCATGTTGCGGTTGTACCATGGTTCTGTTTGCCTGCCTCCAAAGGTGTTCTCCAAGACAATAGAAACGGGTTTTAATAGTGTCCAGGGAGCAGGCGTGTAGCCCTTTTACAAGAGTGGTTCTGCTGGCCTCTTACACACTCCTCTGTGTGTAGGAGAAAAGTCTGCTACTGTCACAAGTAATTCTTCTAGTGTGGCCTTTCCCAGTGGGGAAAACCTTTAGCTATGTTAAAAGCTGAGGATGTTGTAGATAGTCATGGGTTTAATCTCTGTCAAATAAACATTATTGATGTGTATGCTTTACATGTGTAACGCTTGTAACTCTTCCTTTTTTTTTTTTTTTTTTTAAGTGCCTCTGGGTTGAGTTCCCAGTTGGAGACTTCCTCACAGCTGTGTTCTCAGTGCGCATCATTCCCACACATTCCAGCTGGGATTTTCTGGGCAGTCATCCACTCTGACAGGAGTATTTTACTTTATCAGATGTGACACCTGCCTCTGATGCCACATGGTCATTGACCACAGTGAAAAACGATGACTTGTCTAAGTTTGCACAGAAAATTATGTAGTTTTCTTGGGTGCTAGTGCTGTATCTTCAAAACAGGACTATCTATTGGCCATTGTTTTGTCAATTACCCTTTCCAGTTTCCACCCTAGTTATCAGGCAGGTAGCACAGAGGGTGGTTTGCAGAGTCTTGCATTAATTCCCTTCAGAAAACCAGTCTGACTGAAACGTGATTTCACCACATGTTGTGGGCACAGCTTACAGATAACAAAGGTGGCAGCAATGCAAAGGCGGACACGAGCATCCACAGGTGGGATTGCTGTTTTCTGTGCTAAGTCTTGCATATATAGGCAGAAAACATTTGTCCTGACATGGGACTAGGTACTGAGGTGCTTGAGAGACTTTTGCTTTGCGTTCCTCCATCCTTGGAAAATTAGAACTCCACCTTCACACAAGTGTTCTTAGGAAATGCCATGCTCTGTGTATGCATGTGACCATGCATCCTGAATTTTATCAGTCCTTTGAGTCTTTGACCCATTTTCTGTCGTATGGGTCTTTTCATCTTCTGATACAACTGTCAGCTGGGTTTTTTGTGACTACTTTTCATTATGTTCATGGTATCTGAATTGGTTTCCCTATTTTTATTTTGTGAACCACAGGCAGCGTATCTTCAGGGAAAGACTTGCATGGAGAAGGTGCAGTGCTGCAAGAATTAGAGCTGTGACCTTCCTTCCTTCTCTTGCAGTTTCAAGCTTTCCACCTTTGCTTTTAGAGCTATGTCACAGTTCATAGTGGAGAACAAAGTCTTGCCTGGCATAGAGTGAGGTTTGAAATCTTATTAAAGAGTTTACAGGTTGGCCCAGTACCAATTTCTGTTCAAGTGAAATCTTTAATTAGCCTTCTTTAAAGGGATCTTATTGCCAAATATTGCTAGCATGGAATGGAATAGCTAAATGTGCAGAGCTGTGATGTGGCACATATATGGAAATATATTATCAGGGAATGGGAGAAATTGACAGGGTGTATGTGGAGGGCTGAGAAAGTTTTAACTATAATGCTAAAAAGAAAATTACTGTCCCTATAATTTGGGGGACTTCTTTGAGTATAGAGCAAGTCCTCCATTAAGAGCAGAACTCTTTTGAATGGGAGATGGTAGTAGTGCTCTGTGTGGTGATAGCATGGGTCTTGCTGATTTGGGAGTGCTGCAGGGGAAGGGGAGATCTGGTACGATGCGAGTAGCTGCAAAATGTGGGAGATGTACAGGGAAGATGTGAGTAGAGAGAAAGGAGAGCAGGTGGAGAGAGGATATGGGTGGCTTTACCCCCAAATGGAAAAACAAAATTGTCAATAAATACATTATCATATGTAACTATGTTATCACTTCAGTGGTAGAGGCTCTTCTCCAGCTTCAACCATTGGCAAGAACTCAAGAGTTTTTTTGACTTTGGCTCCCTAAGAACCATCCAGTCTTGCAGGAGAGAGGGCTGTTTTTAACAGCAGTTCAGTGGGAGGGAGATGTGTTAGCACTTAAAACTCCTCAAAGTGCTTAGGACTGATTTCTGCAGTCTGAAACTGCAAACTTAGCAACTTAATGAAAGCCAAGCCTCCACTGTCTGATATTGCTGCTTTCCTGCTCTCTAGAGCTTTTTGAAAGCTCCCTTAGTTTATAGTAACTTTAGAAACTAAAGTGTAAAGAAAGTGGTGCCCGTACAGAGGGTGGAAAGTGATGTGTTGTGCTATTGGTTGTGGCAACAAGACTAGGAAATGGCACAGAAATAGAGACAATTTTTTCTTACTGCAAAGCCATAAGCAAATAGCTCATTGCAAATAGGCCAGGAATAAAGACATACTTGTTTTTCCCTTTTGCAGAAACACATTGCGGATGCTTTGTTTCTTGGGTCTGTTAGAGAATGTGTGTTTTCCAGGTTTGTGTTAATGGGTTAGCATTTATTTCCTGAATAGGTGATGTTTTTCAAAGGGATTTTGGAACCACAACCCTCTATTGGTGTTTAGGAAAGAAGTGAATGTCTGACTAAATCTTTAGCTTGTTTCTTCCTAGTTTTTCCTTTCTTTAGATGAATACATTTGCTCTGTCTTTCCTCCTCCCTTTGAGCTTGGGAGGTGCACAGCAGAAATGGCTTTTGACACTGCTTGCTTACCTGTCCTGTGCTTTCCTAAAGACCCACCTTGGCATTGTTAGGGTCTTGGTGTAGAGGAGCTTCAGTCAGTCATTCAAGCAACTACGGTTTCTTCCTACGCTTTCTGGCACCCCCATGTGTATGGGTGTGTGTATATATCTTTGTTTTGAGAGTGTTGGAGGGGCTGCTTGAGGCAGAGGCTATTCTTCTGTGCTGTGTTCATCCTCATCTGCTAGAGGACCCTGAGCATGGTGCTGCGAGACCTGTGGGGTCCTCTGTCTTCATACTGTATCCATCATGGATTGTTCCAAATGCAGATGTTCCTCGGCTTCGAAATGTTTGTGTGGAATGCACATTCAGTGAGACAAATCTCAGTCCTGGTTTAAGTTCAAAAAGGAACCATTAAGATGTTACATGTTTTATTCCTTGTTCTGTATTTTGAGGTGATGAAATATCACGAAGTTGCTTATATTTTCTGTATTTACTTGTAGTCTCCTCTTGATGGCCACATTACTGTATATTTTCAAAGCAGGTATGGTACCATGGGAATATGCTAAGTGTTTTGCCTTGCATAGCATATAGTAAAAATTGGTCTCTTCTCCAAGGATCACTTGTAGTGTTGTCATGGCTCATTATTCATGATGGAGCTTGACAGCTCCAAGGTTAAACACACTGCTGAATACAGGAGGTTAAAAAAAAAGAAAGCAGCATATTTTGTGCCTGTATAAGTTGTGCTTGCAGTGGAAGCAAGTGTATTTTGCTCAGTACCAATCTAGTGCCCAAACATTTAAACCCCTTTTCCTGTTCTTTGCTGCTTGAACTTCTCAAGGTTGCCTGGTGCAAGGGGCAAATGGGTTTGTAACTAAGTGTCAGGACTGAGTCTTGCTGCTGAACTGCAGCATTGGTTCAGTTCAGCCATCTTATTAGTCAGAAATAAGTTTTCTGCTGAACTACTGATCTTTTAAATTACTACTAATTTTAAACTCTTGTTTGTAGGAATATGAGTGTATAGATTCATTGCTTGCAACTGGTAGGGAAGGGTAACTTCCCTGTACAGATTATATTCAGAGTTAGGGCTCTCCAGTTGAAGGTCATTGAGTCGATAGGAGCAACTCCACATCTGTTCAGTATGGCAGCTAGAAGACAGAAACATTTATGCCTGTCATGGCAAAACCTATCCTATCCTACTGATGAAAATTCACCTATAGATATATTTAGCATCATGTGAGCCTTCAGTTATTTTAGCTGAGATGTCAGAGCTTTGGCTATATGAATTGGTGAGCTGCCATGGACTTGTGCACTGTGTGCTCTGCAGAAGAATCGCGTATGTTGTTTTCTTTTTAACCTCTCCTCTCTGCTATTGCTCTTTGAGACCTCTTCATGCCAACTGTCCTTTCTATGTCTCGGGAACTGCAGGACATCAGGGACAGGACCCTGTGCTGTGTAGGAGTTGGAGTCTCATTTCGCACATTTTCCTTCCACACTTCTGATTGTAGCAGTTAGCCTCCAGTACGTTTACAATTGAAAAGGTGCTGTTGCTCACTTACAGAGAGAGTAAAACAGTGGGGTATGATGTTAAGTAATGTCTGGTTTGAAAATGTAATTTGTTCAATAGTATTCAGAGGGAGGTCTTGGCCACTTCTTACGCGGTACTTGCAAACACTGAATTATGCAATAGCCCCAAAGTCCTGGCCAGATGTATAGCTGTTTGGAAAAAGTATTTTTTCTGTTTAAAGTGCTATTTCTAGTCACAGCTTTTGAGCACTTGAACTAATTTGATCTTTAAGCAGGTGGGTGTTGTGTTTGGTGTGTTTTGGTTTGGTGGTTGTTTTTTTTTTTTTTTTTCCCTTTGCAGATGAGGGTTGGATAGAGTCCCTGCTTTACTGTACTTCTATTATTTTGACCTAAAAGCTTGCTTGACAGATGGTTCTTATAACAGGACACAGAAATTAAGGCTAGTTAGCGGCTTTGAGGAAGGTTAGTGAATTTGAGAGAAGCTACATCTGGAAATGACTCTCAAAGAACGTGCTACTTTGGATAGTACTTGTTTCAGGATGGTGCATACCTGTGGAAGTAAAATCCTTAAACCTAGCTGTATATTGAGTGAAGTTCTATATCTGAGGCTACTGATTAGATAAAAGGTAGTGGGGTGGACACTGGAGCAGCAGAGCTTCTGTGACACAGGAGGCTTACTGTGAGTTTGTAACTTGCAATTGCACGTCATTGAGTTGGAAATGCATTTGGGGTGGATGGGATAAATAGGGCTTTCAGTTGTGCTGTACTGTCAGAGCCTTGCTCTGTCATGGGCTTGTAGAAGCTTCCTGAAATCTGTGGGTAAATCTTTTAGGTTTCATTTTACGTTTTTATAACTTTCCAGTAAATCTATTAAGAGGATGGGGGGAAGGGCTCGTACAAATTCTCAAAATCAAATTTTCATCGCATGGGTCTTGTTTGTTTTGTCTTTCTTTGACAAACTTAGCCTCCACAAAAGAGTTTGGGTGGTTAAGGAAAGGAAGTGTTTATGTGAAGTATAAATTTGACTTTATTTCTGTCCTGGGTTCCCTTGTAACAAAACAGAGGCAGCACAAGCCTTGCAACTTTTCCACCATGTCTGTGTTTCTTGAAGACACCAGTCTGAGATGAAAAGGTAGAACACTTTTTGTCCATAACCATTTATTGTACAGGATTACAGCCCTTCACAATTTAAAGGTATGAAACTCCTTATGTTTGTTGTCAGGTAGGCAACTGGAAAACTCAGGGTTTTTTTTTAATGCCAGAAGAGTGGCATTTGCTTTTTTAATGGCCAGTGTTTATGAGACGGAGGTCTGGTATACATTCCTGGGTACATTCACTTGTATTTGTTTACTCATTGAATGTGTGGCACATGCGTCTTTGGCAACTTTTTGAAATGCTTTTGATATGAATCCCCATTTTAACCCAGTTGTTAAGTTTCTGTCTTGTAAAGGTGTGTCTTTGAGGTCAAGTAAGATCTTGCTGTTGATCTGCTTATGCCCTCACATTGAAAATGCAGTTGTGTTTTCTGAACCTTTAACTCCTTAGCCAATATTGGAGAGGAAGCTGCTGTAGTCATGCAGTATCTTGCTTAGACCGTGCAGCCTAAATATTTTTAGGAAGTGGTAGTATTTTGTGGGATTCTACTATGCTCTCTTATTTTAATCTTGGCCAGCGTGAAAAGGTTCAGCTACATCTTGTGTTTCTGGAAGCTGCTTGACAAAAAGAAAATTGCTGAAGTTTTGGCATACCATGTGCTTGGAAGCTTTCTCTACTCCTGGCCATCTGCTGTCTAAAACTGCCACTGGGGGCTACCCCTCCTATCATACTTGGGCTCTGTTTCTCAGCCCATGATGCAGCCAAGCTGTTCCCAGACAGCGAGGCTAGTCTTTTACAAACAAACAAGCAGTGAAGAAATCAGAACAAAATAAGCAATTGTGGATAATTTAAGAGCTTACTCGCTGTATTGCAATTGGAAACATAGAGCTCTGATGGGTGCGTAGAGCTCGGGAGCAGTGTTGATGTGCTATCTGGACAGTACCCACAGAGTGAGTGCACAGCTCTCCTGCCACCAAGCCCATCTGCTTACTTTACACTTGCAAAATCATGCAGCCCAATTTTATATTCGGGACAGATGTATCTTTCCCTTGCTTTTTAGAAATATTAACTCCAGATAAGAAAATTGTCTTTCATTTGCGGTGTGACCACTGGAGACAGTAAGACATTTAATTCAACCAACTATTAGAAATTTATTTTGTTGCCCTTGTCTTAAGGGAGTGGGGGGGCACCTTCTCTTTTGAATTTTTTTCTGCTTAATAAATGAATGGGCGTGGACAGAAACTTCTAGATGGCATGGTAATGCAACTTCTGTATAATTGGGGATTAAAAAGATGCCAAACAACTGTGACTGCCATTTGAAAGCAAACAGTAAAGTCTTCCAGTGTGAGTTCTCTGTGGGGAACTGATAACACTCCTTGCTGATTGCTGGGTGGTGTCTGGTTGAATTCCTTAATAGGATGCTTTTATTGGAGATCTCTGCAGGCCTTCCGTCACTTGCCAAACTTCTCTGTAAAGTGGGATTGCCTCCAGTTAATTAACTTCTCCTTTCTCCTGAGGTTTTGCTCATCCTCCCTGTCCACATGCCCAGACCCAACTGCTCATTCTGGGGTGCGTTCATAGTTCTTCAGGCATGCCTGCCCCCTCCAATGCTTCCTTGCCTTCATCATATGCAAGCTTTTGTGTGTTTCTTTATTATCTTTTGCCCATCGAAAGTGAAAGTAGCAAATGTGCAGTTTTAAGGACATCTTTAACCTTCTTAGGACAGTGATAGGGTTGTGGCAATGAGTGTTAATCAAAAAGGACAAGAGGGGAAATTGCAAATTCCTAGCACTCTTATACAATAACATGCTTTGGACAAAGCGCTGGTAAGCCTGTAGGAAATCTGATAGTGGGAGCATCCAAACCCATGCCACATCATGTGAGTTTTAAAATTCCACTGTTGATATCCTACCAGTTTAGTACTGGCTGGGATTCCTGGTAGGTTTTGATTTGAGGAAGTGACTGGGATATCTCCATGCTTACTGAGATTTTTAAAGCATGAAAAAGTAGATGAAGGTAATGAATTGGATTGTTTTGATGTTTGGCAAAGTTGAACAAAGAGCAAAGTGAGGTGCTGTGGTCAGAGGCATAATTCAGACATGATGCTGGTACCAGATACAAATAAAGATGAATAGCCTTTTCGATTAGGTCATTGCAGAATGTGTTATTCATCTGACTTATTTGTGGGTGTCCATTCATGCAAATGTATTAGTATGCCCCCCTGCCGATGATAGCTTACTGGAGAAATAGCATCTTAGAGAAAAAGCATTAATGTTTGGGTTGCTAGAAGATCTCCAGGGTTCATTAGACTTCTTGAGAAACTGTGTTAATGAAAGTGAAAAGCAAAAGCAGTTTGGTATGTGCCACGTTACCATACAAAGCATATGTTGCATTGCACCAAGGCATCAGGGACAGTGCTGTAGACTGGAGGACTTGTGATAATGGTCTCAACAACAAGACCTTCTTAAAAATGAGTACAGTTGAATTTTTTTGGAGGCAAAGAAGAGTTCAAGACACTTTAAGACTGCGACGAATCAGGCCCCCATAAACTGCAATGTACATGACTTCCTATTTGGTAGAGCTCACATAGCTGGGTTCTTCTCCCAAAATGACCAAATAAAGGATTTTTTTTTTCTTTTTTTCTTTTCATGTTTTGGCCTTCACCTGTCCAGTCTCAAGGGTATGGGTGACTCCTAATTCTGGTAAATAACTGGAATTGAAGTGGAATGACTTTTGGCTGCTGCTGTGCACTGGGCTGAAGCTGTGCTCTTCTCAGGATGAATTCTGAGCGACAGCTACGAGTTTCTCAGTGGGAAACATCTGACATTAAATGATTCTCTTAATGATGTGGGTACAGGAATACAGAGAGAAAAGGTTCCTGCTGTACACCAAAATGTAGTGCAAAGCCTGCTAGTGGGGTTTATTGCTGAAAATTCCTCATCTATCAAATACCATTCAAGGGGAACAATTTCTTAATGCTTAATCTGAGCAAGAGTCAGACTGGTGATCTGGAAGCAGAAAGTTCAATAGCACATTAGTAATTCTACTGAAGCCTTGTGTTTACAGGTTTAAGAAAGTAGCTTTGGTGACGTAAGGATGCTATACTGATCCTGACCTTCTCCAAATGTGTGCAAGCAGTATCTGCTACTCTGTATTTATAGGCCAAATGTCATGCTTTGTTGCCCAAGTTCATAGAGAATCTGTTGCCCTGTCTTTTAAAGAACAAACGAAAGGAATAAAACAAAAAAGCTCAGCTCTTTTAAGCACACAGCAGTAATTAAAATCCAACTGAAATTCATATCAAAGTCCAGGGGTGTTGGTTTGAAATACTTTAATTATGACCTTTCCTGGCTAGAGAAAACACTTGTGAGCAAGGGCTGAAATTGCCTCAGTCACAGGAGGCTTCAACCGCTGGTTGTTCTGGTGCCATCTAACCAATAATGAAAATGGTGAGAAATTCTGGACAAAGAGGTTCCATCCATGCTATGTCACCTGCCTCACAGGACCTAGGACAAGAAGAGTCAAGATGTGTGAGTATTTTTTCATAATGTTTTATAAAATGACAAGATTGTTCAGGGAAAGAAATGCCGAAGATGCTGAGGGGAATGAGAAATGTTTTGGGGAAAAAGAATCCAAAATAGAATTATTCCAGAATTAAAATTTAATTCTGTTTCAGAGCACTGTGTCTGCACAAGCACTGCTACTGGGATAGCTTTCCGATATAATTATTCTGCATCATGAGTCTGTTCATGTCTGCCTGTAGTCAAGTCTTCTGAGTTTTGTGCAGTTTTTATATTTGCTGTCTCAGGTGCTTTTTTTCCCCACCTGTAACTCCAAGGACTCATATCAAGGAATACATAGGATCCAGTAGAGTGCTGCTATTTCATTTAGATCACTCTTACGTTTATTCTTTTGGACATTTTCAAAAACAATTGTGCAGCTGCAAATGCAGAGGAGGATAGGAATTTGGCAGAGGAGCAAAATCTTTGTTCCTCATGCCATTTGTGGTATTATCAAATGTCTTATTCTTTTCACTTTATGCTACTTTGCTTGTTGGTTGAACCTGCCTGGCTTTGTGTGCAAGAGGTGCTTCTTTCTTCCTTCCTCCTGCTTTCAAAGTACTTCAGCTTTTCTTACTTACAGGTATTGACTGACCCATTCAGTCTGAATATTTAGGAGGCAGCTTTACATGCTCAGCAAAACTATTTCATTGCTATTACTTCACTTGGGGTGAGGGAACCCTTTCCTTTTAAATCGAGTAAGGAGAAGGTGAAGCTGCATGTCTGTGTATGAGTGGGTAATTCTTACCCAGTGTAAACAGATGGGAGTTACTCAGAAACAGTGTGGGCAGCAAAGCAGATGACCTGTACGTGACTTCCTTCTTTTGTGGCACACGTGTATTGGGGGGGTGGGGTAGGAAGTTAGAAAATGTGAAACAAAATGTTTTTTCTTGTTGAAGTATCCTTAAAAATTATCTGTTTGCTCAGATGAGGAAAAAAAATTCCATTCCCATCCAACCTGGAGCTCAGTTATGTGATGGCTACAGGAGGTGTAGGTCATGAAAGGGCTGGAATATTTTGGGAGTGTAATGCAGCAGGCCTGGTTCTACTGGACAAGCATCCCCTGGGTTGTAGCTTTAAGGAAGCAAACTTGGATCTTGACTTCAACAAGCTTGTGGAGAGAGGTTTCTTGTACCTCCATGTATGCTCCTATAGGGACTGTGCTATTAGTGGTGTCAGCGCCGCTTCCTGACCTCCTTTGTGGGCTAGAAACAGCATCGTGTCTCCTGCCTTTCTGGAGTTAAAAGCCAAGTCTGCCTTGCACAGTGTGCTTGCTTTAATTTGTCTGAAGCTCATTTTTCACTGCTTTAATTTTATAGGGTATAACTGCTTAATAGAAACTTTCTTGCGAAGAGCCTCTAATTGTCGTTCAGAGCAAATGCTCTAAAGAGCAACTCATAACGAACTGAATGGTTGCGTGCAAGATCAATTTTTGTTTCAGAAGTTAGAAGGGATGGGAAATTAATTCTTCAGAGACACTGACCCTTCTTGCTCCTAAAAGCTTTCCTGGCTCTCCCTTTCTTAAGAGGCAGCCTTTCCTCTATTTCTGTTAGAAAAGTGGACTTCTGTACTCCCAATTTGCTGCTCCAGAGTTTAGTGTGCTACCTGGCCTTCACTGCACTTGGCCAAGTTATTTCTTTCCATAGCAGATGGGGGTAGGTCAGTGGCTTGTGTACCTTTCCTCAGTGTTTGAGCAGGGATCCTAGATGATGGGGTGTTCTTAACCAAGATAAACGTGGGGTGTTGTGGTGGTTTTTTTGTTGTTGTTTGGTGGGGAGATTTTTTGTTTTTTTGGGTTTTTTTTTTTTTTTTATTTCATGTAAGGCTGTTTATTTGTATGAAGACCTAAAGAGTTGTTTTTCAGATGGTTAGTTGTTGAGGTATGTATAGTTGATGCCTATCAGGTCTAAGGAATGTCTTCTTTCTCGTACTTTTTTTTTTTTTAATATGGTCTTTATTTTTTTTCCCCATCTATTACAAAGATGTGCTGTATGTCTTCCTAAAATTACCAAAGTCCGTTTTTAATGTTCAAGGTGTATGTCATGTAATGCAGTGGTACATATTGTTCCCAATATCTCCAGTGCCTACCTAAAAGAGATTCTGAGAAATGTTACCTGTGGTGCAGAATTTCTTGAAGTACTCCTGTGAAAGCAAAGAAAGCATTTATACAGCCCTGGTAGGCAACCAGAAAGGCTACCTATACCAAAGTGCATTGGATAACCTTTGGAAAAATCAAGAAAACAGTGTGAAATACTAGATATTTTTTTAATTCTCATCTGCAGGCCAATTGACTCCTGACAGTTGGAGGCCTTTTTTGAAGTGATGTATAGTGCACAAACCTGTCATCTTAGCTTCCAAGCAAGTACACAGAAGACACTTAGGGCCAGCTAAAGGTCACAAAAAATACCAACCACCCTTTCTATGTGAAGAAGTTGAAAGCAACAACCCAATCCAACTTGCGGAAGAGAGGTACAGAGGCCGCATCTTACCTGGTGTTAGTATTCTGCTCAGCTAAGACTAACTAACTGCCGCAGATTTCTTTTGAAGATCAGGATGAAGCTGCAGCAGTGCTTATTTCTAGTCAGAGAATGTTCTTGGGAGCTCAGAGTAAGGTCAAAAAGTTGTGTTTCATCAACGTCAACTCTCATGAAATTCACAGCTATCCTGCTTCCTCCAGTTTGGCCTTGAGTACCTGGTTGAGAAATGTCCTCTAGATCTGGGGTACGTTTAGCAGCATTATAATGTGTTCAGTGCTGTAGTGCCTGTACATGGTCTTTGCACAGGTGATGCTTTTGCCATGCTTGTTTTTCAGTTGATATTTAAATGGCCTCTTTCTTCCTTATTGCTCGGCTGCTTCCAAATGTAGGCAGCTACTTGCTGCTCAAATCTCTGGGAATGACCATAATGTTAATTATCAGGGTCACCCCAGTGGGAAATATGAATCTGCCAGGTGGATCCTGTGCTTCAGGGTTTTGCATTTGTGCATTCAGAAATGCACTGCTTGGGGTTCTTTTTTGGCAAAAGGGCTAACAAATGGCTATTTCTTTACCACCTTAACTTTGACGGTGAGGAGATGCCAGGGCTTCTACTGTGCAAGTTCAGCCCCAGCAGATGTTCTTTTAGAAATGAAGATTTCCAGTCTTTCAGGCATGGGCATTGTGCATGCAGAAGAGTGCATCCTGTGCACAGGATGATATAAGGGACTTCAGTGACTGTAAGTCAAAAGCTTGCTTTCACATGTCTCCCATTCTGATGTCCTCTGTTCCCATGCTGGCATCTTAGAACATTAGGATATCTTCTAGCAGTAAATCTTATTCCCTCCACTTTGTGTTTTAGGAAGGTGCTTGGCAAGTATCTTTTTTTCTTCCCTTGAGTTGCATGTTCTTCCTCTCCTGTGCCCTTCTTGCATATTTGTTCAGCCAGCAGGCTTTGTTAGCCTGGGCTGCTGCTGTTTCTGTTTATTACCTGATGAGCAGGGCTTGAATTTTCTCTTCAACAGTTTATTGTAGTCTCCTGGGTGGGGAGGGGTTAGTGGATATTGTGCAGCATGCTGTGCTGCATCTCGTGTGGTTGTAACTGCATTCTGGACTGCAGGCTCTGAGCTGGTGCAAAGAAGTCATTCTGCTGCTTACCTGTAATCTGAAGTCAAGATTGTGGGTATGATGGCAAAGTACATCTTCCTTGTCCCTTTTACTCAATAAGTTAATTGTCACCAGACTGGAAAGTTACTGACATTTTCCTAGCAGGTAGTGTTTCCCTGCATTCCTTTATTTGCAGGAGCCTGAGGAACAACAGTATGAAATGTGTGAAAGGAGCTGGAGGTCATGTCCCTCTTTAGTATGGGAGGGAGCCTCATGTAGTATATCTACTTGCATCAAAATTAGATGCTGGTGGTTTGAATCTTTGCTCTCTGGATACTAGTAAGAAGGATTTGTGCTGTGGTGGTGTGTTGTTGTTCTGCTGGCTCTGAATAGTTTGGGTCAGATTCTGCAAGGCCTTGGCTCTTAGTGAAGTTCCCTGTCCCTTCCTGAGGCTTCAGGCTTCTGTGTGCGATTGCAGAAAAATTCTGGCAGGAAGGTGTAAGGGGAAGAGACTGGATTAAATTTACCCTTTGCTGTCCAGGTCTGTTGGGAGTGGGAGAACAGGGTTGTACTTCTGACTTGCTCTTTGCCTACACTTTTTGTCCTTGGTCTTTTCAGAGCTTCCCATTTTGGAAGAACAGTGGGATTTCTTTTTCAAGCAGATCTTTACATTGTGTTCTCTTTTGCTGAAGAAAAAGATGTGGTGTAACCACATTGAGTGAGCTTCACACTCTGCCCTCATGAGAGCCTCATGGCCAGCTACCAACAAGATTTTAATCCCATTCCAATCCTTTTTGCCAGGATTTGAGGATATCTGTACTCATTTCACAGCTAGGGCTCATTGTTAATGGATTTAGGTAAATAAGCCAAAGTTTTGTTTATGTGCGAAGAAAATAAAGCCAAGCTAGGAATGGAGAGGAAGCCTTAGTGCTAGAGGATATATTAATATCTTAATCCTTTCCCTAGAAAATAAGTAATTTAAAGATTTGGGTTAAGTAGAAGGACAGACGATGGTTTTTTTGGTTCCCAAAGGAAGATTTCTGAAACTGGATAGAGTGACCAGGAATGTCTAAAATAGACAACGTATTTTTGCTACTTATAAAAGATTTTATTTCTATCTTTTTGAGAGTTTTATGTTGATTCTTTTGCCTAATAACAGTGGAGGAAGGTGAATGTAAGTTAGAAAGGTAACAGTGCAAATTTTGCAGCATCAGGGAGAACTATAAAATTTATTTGAAAAACTAAAAAAGGCTTTTGATCAACAGTGAAGCTCAATAATGGGGATGTAATGTAGGAGACAAGGTAGTTGTACAGATGGAAATATCCTACAGGATTTTTCTGAAGGAATAACATTCAAACTCTTACTTCCTTTGAAACTTTATGCAAATACTTGGTTGCATTTTTTTATTGTACTCTTTCATGTATTTAACTCATTGCCTATTGTACCTCATTGCATTAAGGTACGGCAGCCTCCTAAGTCCTGTAGCCTGCTGAACTGGTCCATAGGATTTCCTGGCACCAGAAGTATGTGCAGCCTTCCAGAGGCTGTCAGGGCTGCCCCTGTAGGCCTTTTTCTCCATCCTTTGAAATGCTGAAACATCCAGTTGTCACTGCTGCAGGCAGGATCCTGTTCTGGATGGTCCTCAGTCTGATCTAGTCTGGCAGTTCTTGTCACTTCATGACTTTTTGTTTCTTCTGCTGGTTTAATGTGCCCATGTTTTATTGTATGTACGTGTGTGCTGCTGGATTGTGCTTGGAGAGGTATAAGGTGTTGTCTGTAAATTTTTCTTTTAGCCCTTTGTAAAAAAAAAATTCAAACATTTTTCTTCCGCAACTTAGGCTCATGTAAGTGCTCCAGCCTGGAAATAGGCTGTATGCCTGCAAATCCCACTGATTTCAGTGGATATCGGAATGTTTAAATTTAGATTATGGATTTTTAAACTTTCATCTCTTTAGGTAGAAGACAGCTGTCCAAGGGCAAATTTTATTTACACAGTAATGGATCTATCTGATGAAGTTTCCAAAAAAACATAAGTGACATTCTCCAGAGTGGTGGGATATATGGTATTGTGTTAATGCAGTTACAGTTAAAGCATACACATCTCAAGGGGTATGTATCAAACACAGTGCTTTGTTAACCTTAAAGTAAAAGACTTTAAAATGATGTTTCCTGTCTTTCACTGAAAACTAGAAAGCAAAGACCTTTGAGAGTAATTTTGTTTTTTCCTGGATGTGCCTTACTGCAGCTGCTTCTAACCTCACATTGTGGTGCTGCCATCATTCATTGTACTTGTCACCAAAGAAAGCATTATGGCTTTTTAAGGTCTTGATAGTGTTGTTATTGAGTATCTTTGAATAACTAGTTGAATTTGACACACTTAGGAAATGTGCCAGAGGGTAAAACAAACATCACTCCCATTCATGCATGTGGCAGTGAAGAGGTCTGTGAAGAATGCCACCCTGTCCCTTGGCCAGCTTCCAGCCTCCCCCTTTCCCTGTGGAAGTGAAAACCTATGAAAAGAGCTATATGTTACTATGTTATGCCAGATTTTTTCTTTTTTTTTTCTTTTTTGTTTTTTATTTAAGGGAGCAGTAAGGTTTTTAGAGGTGTGTGGCTCTAATATCTGTACTGTCTCTCTTACAGTATTTATTGATGGGATGGCCTGAGTCTGATGTTATAATTTCCATTTTTGATGATGTTATAATTTCCATTAGCCTCATTCTAGAGTCATTCAGGTAGTTAATGTCTATTCTGTAGCTTAGGGACAGAGTTGCAGCTGTCTCTGGTTGACTTTTTGTTAATTTAATAAAAAGTTGTTTCTTCTTGACTTAATCTAAAGCTTTTTAGGATACACACAATTTTTTGGTTATGCTTAGCTGATGTGTAAAATCTATTAAGACCTAAGCAGCTTTGCAGCAAATCCAAATGTTCAGTGCTAACCATCAGAGCATTGATTAAATGCTATGGTGAGGAAGGTTCTTGGGTTTTTTTGCATTTAGAGTCCAGTGTGTAAAATATTTCTACTACTCTTCCCAGTAATAGCAAAATTTTTTCCAAACTTGTCTTGATGTCGCAGGATCCAGATCTCATATGCTAGTGTTCAATTTTTAATCTTTAATGGAAACTGAGAGTATGCTGAGTTGTATATGAATTATTTTTGGACAGATGCAGTGAGACAAGGTGAACCTGAACGTATTCCTTCCCCTTCTCTTACACTATTGTACAACACAGCCCAGGCTTCCTCAGATGATGAGGATCATGCATCTATGCAAGCTGGGTTGTCGCTCACTTAGCCTTAGGATTTCAGCTCCAGCCTTAAAGTGGTCTAGTGCTAACTTCTGTATTTGTATAAGTTATTTTTGTTTTACAACACACTGTTGATGTTCCAAATGTTAGTGGAACATCCTCTTTTTGGAGAAGCAGAAAAATGTTTTGGTGAGAGAATGAATTATTATACAGGAATAGGGAGCTAAAAGAAATAATACACAACAGATTTCCTTGTGTGGGTTTTGTGTTTTATGGTGGGGTTTTTTTGGAGGTTTTTTTTTTTTTTTTGGTTGGGGGTGGGTTGGTTTTTTTTGTTTGTTTGTTTTGTTTTTTTGGGGGTGGTTTTTTTGGTTTAAGCTGCATGAGCATATTGGTATTTTGCTATTTTAACTGTAGGCAAGCTACTTCAGTCTGCTTCAGATGAAGTGTCCATAAAATGAGTATATCATCATGTGCCATACTACAGTCTTCGGAGTTTTAATAGAATATTATTTTAGGAATTTTTTAGTATCCCACTGAGCTCCTATTGTGATTGGAGCTTCAGAGTTGTAAGGCATTACTATGAATAAATGTTGACATTTTAATTTTCATGTTTTATGGGAAAGTTGTCCTTATGTAACTTTGTGTATTATTTTTATTGTATTTCTGAAGGCTATAGAGCCTGTAGATTAAGCTGTTCTCATCAGACTGTATAGGCAGCAAGACAGTGGCAGTAATGTTAGTTTGTGTCTTGGAAAAGTAAATGAAGGAACTGCTTTTTTTTTTTTTTTCTCTTCTCTATTATGTAGATTACTATAAAGTTATTTTCTGTAGTGACAATTACTGGACAGAGTGACCTTTACCAACTTATGACACTGATGTAGTAGAAGGATGTTTTTCCACTTGACCTTTATGCAATGTGTCGGCTTGTCCTGTAGCACGAAATGAGTTGCAATTGACAGATTTGATAGAACACTAACTTGACAGGAACTTATTGTTTGGAAGAAGAAATGTGTTGAAATGTGGAGCCTCTAGTAAAGAACATGATAAAAGTTACTTGCATATCTTCCATCACTAAGGAAGAACTTGCTTAGAAATGACCACTGCCTAAATTGCAGTTTGAACGCTGATTAACTGAAATTCTAGCAAACCAGTCATCAAATAGTGATATTTCAGAGTAAAATTTATTATTTTTACTCTCCCCCCCTTCATTGTTCTGTAACCAAATAACAATGTTTTTCTGTATTTTAACCTTGCTTCTTGTCTTAACACCTCTGTCTGAAAGGAAGATGAATATAAGTCAAATGAAGCGTTTTCAGTGTACAGCAAGGAAGACATGTCTCCCATGAGGATGGGAAGATATGTGTGTATACAAATATACACACCCAAAGGTGGATGTGTGTGTGTGTGTGTATATATATATGCATGATAGCTGCTTTGATAATTTTTTAATATATTAAAGAAATAATGGTCAGATATAGTTCTGGTTGTGGGGAGGAACAGGGAGCTACGAGCACACACTATGGTGAGGGTGGATAGTGTAAAGAGAACTGTAAGGGAGGGCCAAACCTTCCCTGCCCTACTGTTCCAGATGGGAAGCACAGAGGCCAGTTGTTTTTCAGATCTGCCAGAATAAAGCAGGGAGAGGATTGTGCTTTTTGAGGAGAAATTGAAAAGCAAAGAACAGAAGTCAGTTATCTCGGGTATCTTGTTGTAATCCAATATCTCTTTCTGCCCTGTCTGAGGGTTCTGATGTTTCCTGTAAATAAAATAATTCCACTTACAAAATGGAGAAGACAAAGTTGTAATGGAACCCAGGATCTATTTGACACTATTGAAGTAGTGAATTATTGTGGCTTTTAAAAACTATTGAGCAGCAGGACAGATAAAAGAGCAGCAAATGCCATCTGTTTGATGTACGTATTTTACCACAGTTCTTCTGAAGCTGTCCAGTTAGGGTAAAAAAGAGCTAAATGGGTGTGGGTGGAAAAAGCAGCTCAGCTATCTTCTGTTGCATTTGCAGGGGGTATTTGGAAGGGAGAAGAAATTTGAGAGAGGTTGCTGTTGAGACATATTAATGTAACCTTTACTTGTTATTTCAAAGACAATTTACTCAATTCCAGTAGTAGGGGGTGCTGCTGGACAGAGTCAAGGTGGGAAGCTGGTTAGAAATGTTTATTTAGCTATGGTAAAACGGTGTGGATATTCTGACATAGAGTGAAATTCACAACAGGATCTGCTACTGTAGTAATACTATTTAATTGTAACTCATGAAGAAAGTAGAGATTAGTTATTGTGAAGCTGTATGCTAATAAAAACCTATTTCTTGCAGTGTTTTCATTTGTAGTTAACACATGGTACAGGAGATTTAATTACAGAATGGTTTGAGTTGGAAGTGACCTTAAAGATCATCTAGTCCTGCCGTTTATATGTGCTTCATATCAAAATGGGAAATCCCTTGCCCTTTCTGAGGCAACTGCTTTTCTGAATTGCTTCTGCAGAGTATGGCGATACCAAACCTCTCTCACCAAGCTGGGTTTCTAGCAGGTGCTCCTGCGCTTGTCTCTACGGGCCAAATCCTGTCAGAGTTCTGTTCTGCTCCTCTTTCTCATTCCCTCCTGGTTCTAATTGTCCTCACCTGACTCTTGGTCAATACAGATACTAGTCTAGTAGCTTTAGTTTCCAGGCTGAGGAGGTTCTGATGAGTAGGTGGAAAAGCTGCTGGAGGCAGTGAAACTTCATGGGCTCAGGCTGGAAGAAGGCAGTGAGCCTGTATGTAAAATTTTCAAGCCTCATAGCTTGAAGCACGGAGACCAGTGAAGGTGCCTTGACACTGCTGCACCCTTCTTGGTTGGGACATGGAGAGGCTCTTCTGTGGATCTGCATGCTGGAGGAGGTCGTGCCTCTTCGCAGTGCCTGTTGTTGCGTGGGCTTTGCTGTTCCTGTACGAATGCAATCCAGCTGGGCCTCTGGCTGTGTTTGGTGGTCAATGGGATGTTGTCTCATTCCTAAGTGCTTTGCTGAAGGAGGAGCAAAGCAGAGTTAAAGGGCTGTGGAAGTTGCTTAGGGAGCCTTTTGGTCTTTTCCCCACTGCCCTCTGCTGACAACCTGTACAGCTCTGCCCAATGCCCTCTGTACTTGAGGAGTAGTTCCTATGCCTGTAACACTTCCAGGAGCTCTGTGCCTGGACAGTGGGGACTGCTGTAGTGCCAGGATTAAAAGAATATAATAAATGTGAAAAATAGTAGTGTGTGTGAAAGGGAGGAAGGTAGGGGAACAATGATTAAAAAAAAAACCCCAAAGAACAACTCAGTATCTGTTTTGTTCAAATAGGAAAGAAAGGCTGGGCTTTATTTGCTCTTGAAATTTGAAAATTAAGAGGTGACTCCAGGAGGTAGTAGTCTTTTATAGGGAACAGAGTCCTGTAAAAGAACAAAAGGGCACTAACTTTTAAGAAAAGGTCAAATTATGAAAGGGATAATACAAGGTTTCTTATGCAAGAAGCAGTTCAGATTGTGTAATTACAGCAATCCTTTTATCTGAGGATCTCACACAGGAGCTAATTAAGCCTAATGAGGCCCCTATGGAGCAATTGTTACTATCCACTTTTTTACAGACAGAGGACCTAGAAGCTGAAAGAGATGGGGTTATTCAGCTTGAGATCACTGTAAATCCATGCTCATGAGAGAATACTCAGGACAGCCTGTCCATGGTTGTCCAGGCACAGCCATGGACAGAACCCTTTCCAGAAAACCATGCTGTGTACCCCTTCTGTTTTGTTTTCTTTTTTTTTGGGTTTTCTTTTTTTTTTTTTGTCTGAAGATGTTGGTAGATGTAGATGCATAATAAGAAACCACTGAGATGTGCTCTCTTGATGATGCCTGCAACTACTTCTGTTTGGGTTTTTTTCCTTTTATTTTTTTTTTTCTAATGCTGTGCTTAAGATCTGCAGGCTCCTGTGATATTTTGATTAGCATTAAGTGTTTTGAGAGCCTTACAGGAACCAGCAATAAGAAAAATATACCTATGTTGGTGAGGCTCTGTATATTGATTCCTTTCATGTGTTCACATCAGTCTTTCCAACGTAGAGCAGATGGATAAATTGTTTTGTGAGCTCCCTACAGGGAAATCAAACAACTCTTAATTATTGTTTTTCTTCCTGTAATACTCTTGAGCTGTTGGTAATTCCGCAAGAAATTCTGTGAAAGTACTGGTGGATGGGTGAGGATGGGGAAACGGAGAATTTCAGGATACTCTTACAGTGCTTTGTTACGTAGGATGTTGGACTTAAGAGCAAGTCATCTAAGCTTTTTGGACTAGATGACCTTTAAAGGTCCTTTCCAACCCAAAGCACTCTGTGATGATTCTATGAAATTTTAAAACTTGTGAATAGATTTTGGCTGACAGCAGGCAAAGTAGTCTGAGAATGAATTACAGATGTGAACTGTTCTCTCGTGTTGCTTGTTTTCTCAGGAAATGGCTTTTTCTGGATGAGGGAGAACAGTGTAACCTTTGGATGCTAGAACAGAAGTGGATGGCAGAAACCTGAAAAGTGGCTAGGCTGGACTAAGTAGTAGTTTTGAAACAGTTTTTGGTTTTTCATCTACTGATTCAGAGAGTTTGGGAAGGGTATTAGCTTAATTTAAGGGTAAATGTTTAGTTCTTGAAGAGCACTGGGGAGAAGGAAGGAACAATGGAAGGAGAAAGAAAATGTATATATTTGAGATTATATAGAGTGTTAAATGTGAGAATGAAGACCTGGAATTGAGTGCTATTATGGGAACACATGAAGGGGAATGCAGGCAGCATGCAGAGGACTTAAAAATATTTTCTTCACCCAAAACCAAAATTCTGGTGTCCAGGTACTCATTCATTATGAATGGATGTACTGTTTTAAGCTCAGTTACTGCAAAGACTTCTTATATCTTCTCTCTCCCCTTTTTGTTTCTAAAGCAAATCTTCAAGTTTTCTCATAGCTTTCCCCACTGCAGTTTTCAGAGCAATTGGTTTGGGGTTGTGTGCATGTAGTTACATTCTCTTTATAGTTCTCTGTGGGTAATATCCATTTTATAAGGAAGAATATTTGATGCCTTTTCATCAGTGGGCCTTGTCACAGAAGGAAGATAATGTTGTCTAATTGCGTTTTGGTGGTGCTGGTGGCTGAGGCAGAACTGCAAGTCAATTTCTTTGCATATTATGGTCCTTGGGGAACATTGCACAATTTAATACGCACCACATCTTAAAATCTGTGCTGTTTTCTTTCAAACTTCAACTTAAAGCAGTTCTACATCTACTCATTGCTGTGTTTTAGCCTAGACTTTGTGCTGCTTTGTTGTGCTTTTTTGCAAGATGGCTTTTAAAAGCATGAAGATAAACCTCTGCGGAATACTTCTTATATTATCTATACTAGTTATGGACTTCTATTGCAAAAAAAAAAAAATAATCTTTCATATGGTGTGCTTTAGGATGATATTGTCAATATATTCAGGTTAGGCAGTAACAAAGGAGGCTTTTCTTTGTTGACAGCTAGAACGAAGCACTTTACGTTCACAGTACGTGATTAAATAGAGCCTGGTAAAAAATCCCAACATAATCTGACTGAGTCTCTAGTCATAAAATCCTTGATATAAAAGCCCAAATACAGTCCATCGGATTTTTAAATTTCTTTTTATTTAGAAACTTGCTTTATAAAAATGACTGGTATCTCAAAATATAATACAATTATTGTAGGTTATTGCATTGTTTCATTGTTAATTGACCGGACTGTCTTCTGGTCAACCCATGGCATTTATTCAGAGGCAGTGAAGAATGGCGGATGTTGGCTTAGAGATTCCTGAAACAAGCTCTTCCCCTACAATCTCCAACAAAAGAAGGAGCTGTGTTTCTTTGCATTGGTTTCTGTTGGCTTCCTTGTCTTGAGGGATCTTTTCAAATTTAAGAATTTAATTCACAATAGACATCTATGCCATTGTGCTGCACAGCCTTACTTTTTTTAAAATGCAGATTCAGCCTGGAATCAGCAGTACATGCTTTTCTTTATTTCTGTACCGTTTCATATGTAGTGACAATACTGTCAGCACTGCTTGCAGGATAATGTTGATATCAAATGAAGTGCACCAGCAATCAGCTTGTTTTTTCCTTTTATTGTATTTTTTGATGTAACTGTAAACTATTTGATTGTAAAGTCTTATTGGAAATGTAGGCATCTTGGTGGTTTCATTGGGAGCTTGATGCTTATGAAAGACTATGAAAAGCAAACAGTCAACAGGGCACTGCTTATTTTGTATTGTAAATTGATTAAAGCAGAAATGATGTCTCCAAAAAATGCCTATGCATTAAAACTCTGGTGGCAGTTGGAGGAATTTACAGATGTATACAGACACTGTATGGGATTGTGCCTTTATTTTAGTGCAGTTAGAGAGATGAATGAGGGGTTGCCAGATACAGAAAACTGCCTGCTACTTCAGCAACTGTTATGTGTGTCAAGCAGTTAAAAAATGTAATTACTCTAACCTTTAGAAAATGATGGAAGTGGTTAGTTTACGCTGTAATTTAGAATACAAATGTTAGATTAAGAGCAGTGGAGATTAAACTGCTTCTGGTGTGCTGAAATTATGGTACAACTTTTTCATTGTATGTCTGATGCTTTGTCCTCTCCGTTTGTCTCTGGCTGTCATTTGTTGATTGTAATTTTATTGCAGTAGGATCTTTTTTGTGTTTGTTATGGGTTTTTTTTGGCGTTTTCCCTACTTCCACATCCCTCCTCTTGTTTTCCTCTCCCTCCTTCCCCCCCATTGATGTTACCTGCAGCAGGTGAAGCTTGTGACATCAAATGTGACACCAGGTCATTGCTGTGCATTTTGGGTGCTGTGATGCCTTGAATCTGGCTGGGAATGCATGAGACCAGTTCTCTTGTGCTCTTCAGGTTACTACTCTTTTAACTTTAAATAGCACTAGAATTGGAGGCAAACATTTATCTAGCATCTCAGTAGGGTAAAGCAGGAATTAGAAGGGTTTGTCACCTGTGCTGAGTGCCAGACAGCTGAGGAATACACACAAAACAAAGACTTATGGGAGTTGTAGCACATGGTACAGATTTTGGCCCTCCTGCTTTAAGGTGAATTCTGTAGCAGTTGCTTCTGACTCCAAAGCAGCCAGGAGTTTGGTTTGCTTAGCTGTTCCTCAAGATAGTCTTGATAGTTTGGGAGCACAGCTGGAGTGCTAAATTTCATAAAGTTTGAATGGAAAATAATAAGTGGTAGGTAAGCTGGGTAATTTCATTTGCGCTTTTCTGTAGCAGCCATTATGCTCTAGCCTTTTATGAACTGAACAGAAATTTTGGCTGTGGAACCCAGCAGATTATAGCTTTGTCTGGAAAGCTTTAGCCTCGCTTACTGGCGTTTCTAGGAGTTACTTTTTCCACTGACAGTTGGAAGTGTTCCAAGGACCCTGGCCCAAATAGTGTCTTAGTTAAAATTAGGTGTGCAAGCCTTTGAAGGGAATCTCCCAATTGTCCTGTTTGCTTTGCTTTACATTGTAGAGCAGTCTTAGAGTACATGGGCTGGTTTCCTTTCAGGTGGGATAAAGTCTGAAGATGTGCTCTGGAGGTTTACCCAAGGGACTCCAACTACTAGCTGGCCTTTGGTCCACAGACCTACACTTAACCTACTCTGAAGTAAGACCCTCTGAACTGCAGATGTTGGGGCCTCAGTACTGAACTGTCCTGCTCTGCAGATGTGGTCTTTTTAGTCCACATAGTCAGTAGAGTGGGCATAGTTCTGTGGTACAGCTGCTGCTCCCGTTGCTTCAGCAGGCTTTTCCAGTGTCCCTACACCTCCATGGAGCCAGCCATGCCCAGGTGTGCAGTTTGACTCTGCACTGGGTTTATTTTGAAGGTTTCCGTATGCAGGGCTGAATGGAAGGTAGAAAAGGCTTTGCTCTCTGTACCTGTGACCAGACAGCACATGGTAAGGGCTAGCTGCTCAACCACCCAATTTTGATCTGAAGCTTGCTTTTACATGTATCCACATGTTAGGACTTGCATGGAGTTGAGTATCTTCTACTGTGTATCTTTTTGGTACTGTTAAATGGTTAATTATTTTAACCTTAAAGTAAGAGCACATGTATACTCCAGTTGCTTGTAATGCCTTCAGTTCTTATCACAGTATATGTCTTCACATGTCACATTTGGATATTAATTGATCTGCATGTTCTCCTGCAAGTAATTTTGCAGGAGGCCAATGCTAGTAATTGGGCTGTAGACACCTTGCTTACCAGTCTATTCTCCAGCTGCATTTCAGTCATGTATTCAGGCTCCACATTAGACTCCCCACTTTGTAGCCTTTCTAGCATTGCTTTAGCTAATATGTCTCTCTGTCCTGGAAAATGAATGATGCAATTTGAACATGATGATGTCAAAGTTATTAATATGCAGGGAAAGTGAAAAAGGAATGTTGTTGGGTTTTTTCTTTCTTTCGTTTTTATTTACAAGGAGAAAAAATAACAAAAGGAAACAGCTAATAAGATGGTCAGACTTGAGGTTTAAAATTGCCAATAGGGTAAGTGTTCAAATAATTCATCACTCCATTTTGAAATTTTCTGCTGTAGTATATTTTGGAGACCAAAAACATTGATAGCGTGAGAAAAGAGAACTCTCTAGTTGAACTAGCTGAAGAAATGCTTTTTCTTTTTTAATGTCCAGCAATTTGTAGAATAGCAGGATTGATCATCTTTGCGCACCTATCAGCAAAGAACAGGCATAAATAAATGTAAATATATGCAGTATGTAGCAAATGAGGTTCTACCCTTACTGTGATGATTTTCTTAGATGTTTTTTAAATGATGATAAATAGTTCTGATAAAGTGAACCTTGTCTTACAGGGAAAAATATGTATCAGAATATGTATAAAGTAGAGAGGTAGCCAGATGTTCTCATATGGTCAATTAAAAATTATGTAAATTGCTTCCTTTGCTCAAAGCTATTACAAAACATGTTCTCTGGAGACAGTGCAGTTCCCTTACTGCTGTTTAATTGAAACTAGCAGTTAGTCAGCATCTTCCAGGCCTGTATTCTGGGTTGACTTTAGTTTGAATGCAATTTTTGAGATGCACAAGGCAGTAATGGATTGGGATGGGGGATAATTTAAGGGTTAACTCTTGCTGTTTACACTGAAGTAGAGAGGGACTTTTTACAAGGGAATGTAGTGGCAGGACAAGGAAGAGTGGCTTTAAACTGATAGAGGGTAGTTTAGATTAGATATTAGGAAGAAATTCTTTGCTATCAGGGTGGTGAGATGCTGGCACAGATTGTCCAGAGAAGGGGTGGATGCCCCATCCCTGGAAGTATTTAAGGCCAGGCTAGACAGGGCTTGGAGCAACTTGGTCTAGTGGAAGGTGCCTCTGTCCATGGCAGGGGGTTGGAACTAGACAAGCGTTATGGTCCGTTCCAACCCAAACCATTCTATGATTCTCTGAAGCAGAAGCTTTGTCTAGAGTATCTGTAGGACTGACAGAAGGCAGCTGGCAACAGAATGTAGTGAAATAAAAGGCTGTTTAAGAGAATTAAGCCTTATTCCAGATGCTTGTCTGTAAAACAGTATGTACTGAATACAGTAAGTTCCTTCATTGCTGAATACACTAAGTTCCTTCATGTAAGAACTTCAAATGGAGGGTTGCTTTTTTTCATGTAAGTTGTTTATTAAATGACTTGAGGTGAAGTGTGGGACAGAGCAATAAAGTATTAAGTCTTTGAGTGTGATGGAGGTATCTGGGTGTGTGTGGTTTCTTTCGGTATCTCAGTCCATCTGTGAGCTCTGGGATCCTGTGAAGGTCTTTTCTGTGTTGGAATCACATGCTCAGAAGACTAAAATTGAGGTAGAAGAAAGTGATGTCCTTGAGTCTGATGGCTTATAGCAAAGGCCTTCTGTGCCTGCTTTTTGGCTGAAAAATAGTGGAAAAGAGGGTGGGAAGGGATCATCTCGGGATAACACATTTGATCTTGCTGGCTTAACCTTAGAAACTATGCCAGAGCTATTCCTGAGAGATGTTTGACCTGAAAACCAGCAGTGGTGGAGATTTCCTGTCTATCCCAAGCAGTTAGTTTTAGTGCTTTACTACACATAATGTTTTTTTCTCATCTCCTTTACTACAACTCAGGTTTGTTATTGAGGACCCAAGTTCTGAGGAAAGGTGAAAAGCACTGTATTACCAATTTCTTTTGCAGCTTCTTGCTATGTAATAGTACTGAAAGTTACTTCCTTTAGTCTTTATCTCCACTAGATCAGGGAACCCTGCTTCTTGCCATGGTTTTTAAATTCTGTTCGCTAGGCTTCTGATCACTTCCATTACTTCTGCTTGACCCAGCTGTCTCTTGAGCTGCAACACTGAAAGCTGGACTGAGATGAGCCTTATTTGCATGGCTTTCTGCAGCTGGCACTGAGGAGCCTTGATCTCTCCACTCACAGAAGACATCAGCCAGGTCAACCTTTCCAGGAGAGGAGACTAAAAGCCATGTGCTGCAGTGTTCAGCTCAGTGGTGCTGAAGTCTCTTGAGACATAACCCCTAACTGCAATGCTGAAAGGATAAAAAAAGTCATTTAGTGCTGAGAGGTGACAAGTGGATATGGCCAGCATTAGTACTTATAAAATGCCAGTGGAACAAATTATTTAGAAACATCTGTTAGTAGAAACTAATTGAGTACTGTGTAGATTGGAATGTATAAAGCAGGACATAGCCAAGAATTAATGAGAGAGAGAATGAAGTGGCAGGTGGATCCCCTCATCTGTTTTCCTTCCCAAAATAGCCTGTTTCTAGGGCCAGGATGGGTAGAATAGAATGATGAAACAACTGGACGCACAAACATAGTATAAGAATAAGTATGTCAGAGAACAGTGAAAATGTTAAATGGCTGTAGAGAGTTATCTGCTTTCTCAACTGCTGCTTACTTAACACACAGAGCCTGTTGGTGGATAGTTAAGAATAAAAGGAGGTGTTTCTATGTGTTTTGGCATTCAGTGGTCATTGGTCACAATCCAACTCTTACTTTTGTGTTTTTAACAGTGATATTTTTGATGGCTGTCTTTGAAATTCTATGCATATTACAAATGCTGATATGTTCTTCTGGTCAAAGTATGGGCTAGGGAGCTTCATCTGGGCCCAAATTCCAGTTTCCTTGTCATGGTAGGGATTGGACAGCTGTGGTCCCTGAAAAATGCACCACAGATGTAGTTCAACCTCACTGCTGAAAACGTGTTTCTCTTTTGCAGGAAGAGAATGCACATGTGTATGTGTGGCTGCTGGGGCAAGGCCTGGACCCTGCAGTACCTTGCATGGTGATCATTTTGGCTGGAGCCTTCTGGCAGCATTTTGCACCCTAATAATAATAACAACAGGAGTTTAACTACCCTGGAACAGTCTGCTGCCCCAGGGAGAAGATCTAGTCTCATTAGTACGGTCTGTGTCTTTATTCCACCCCATCAGCACAGAAGCAGAAAGGAGATCAGTATGAATGATAGATTATTGTAAAAATGGGTCATTTCACTAAACTAGCAAATGTAAACAACCCCTCTTCTTAAAACCCCTTTGAGAATAAAGAAAATAAGCGGTAAAAAGCATGCACAGATGTATGACAGTAACATGCTGTAGTGAAATGTCAGGAAGGAAGGAATGCTAATCGTGCAGAATAGGCAGTGAGGTTGTGGGGGAAGTACTAGCTGTAAAGGCTTTCCATTTGCAGGCTAGCTCAACTCTCTCTGATTTGACTAATGTTATCATCAAAGGTGTTCTGGCTTGGACCAGCTAGGCTTCTTATCTGTCATGGATGTGATTTTTGCTAATATACTGGCACTTTAGAGAATATATGTACCAGAAATAATAATTTGTAATTGGAACTGTGTTCCTGTGATTTCTACACAGGGAAAGAAAGGAAAGAACTGACCTACATAGAGAACGGTTTAAGAAATTTATAGTTATGGTAGAGTCAAAGTAATGTCTTAAGGACCACTGTTTCTTTTATTTAAAGTTTAAAGTAAATCTTTTTGTTGGATGATAAAAGCATAATTCAGGAGAGCCTGGAATGGTATAATTGTTTAAATGCTATAATTTCATGTGCATTTTCTGCTGAAATATATTGCTGAGATATCGTATGTGGTTCTTCAGTTCTTGACCTAATAACAATGCAGTTTATTAAAGGGTCAGACTTTAAATGTGTAACTGCCTTCTAAGACTGTTTTAAAACTGGAACAGTTAAGAGTAGTTTCCTTAGAATTGAATCCAGAGCTGTTACTCCAGGAAAAGAGCACAGATTATAACTTTGAGCCAATTCTTTGAAGCCTTACCAAATTAAAACTCTGTGAAAGTGCTGAGAAGCCTGCAGTTTTGTCCTTGTTGTAGAAGCAGCTTAGCATCCTGCTTGTCTGATGTTTTCCATTGTAGTCTTAGTAATTCATCCTTGGGTAAAAACACTGATATGTTTTATCAAAAGGAGAAGAACTGCCTGTGAGGTGGATTTTACTTTTTGTTGATTGACCTTTATTTCTTCTTCAGGTAAAATGGAACCTTTTTGTCACTGATGAGTAAATTTTTTTTTCCTTTTGTTTTGTGTGTGGTGTCGTGGTTTAATTTTTCATTTTATTTTATTTTTTTTTTTTTATTTCTAGCTGATAAATTTAGACAGAAACTGGAAGAACTGGAGAAAGAGAAAAATTCTTTAAAATTTCAGCTTCCTTCAAGGCATCCTTCAGTTAGCAGTTTTTTGGATCGGTTTGTTACCCAAGTTCAAGCAGCGTTGCACTGGGCTGCTGATCATCGGTAAGTTTGTTGATTCCTTATTATGTAGAATGATGCTTCTGTTTTCTCTAAGTACAGAATACAATTCATGAATAATTCTAATAAAGAGTTTTAAGGATGTTCTAACATATCAATATGGGACTTGTTTATGAAAATCTCCCCTGCCCTCCTTTTTTCCTTTTTTTAAAATTTATTTATTTATTTTTTATTTCTACAGTTCTTTTAGAATTGCTCTGAAAAACATTGATCATGTCAAACTGGTGAATTAAATGGAACTTGTCTCACTTATGCTGAATGGGAATGGGATTGAATTTTTGACATAGCATCTTGAGCATACACAGCAAGGCAGCTTGAGCAATGGTTCCCTGTGGAGTTAATTCTGATGCTCCTTTTCAAGCAATGAAAGGATATTTAAATCTAAAGTAAAAACAGATTTTATTTTTCTTTTTAAATATGAATAGTTCTTCGGGAGCTTCTTTTTATGCATCACTTGTTAGGTGGCAGTAATGTGCTCAGCACTGTACAAAGTCACAAAAATAAATTCTCAACCTTTCCTTGAACAGATAACAGCTTCAAAGACTGGGGGAATGTGAAATGCATTGGATGACCCAAGGGAGGTAGTTAGCTTAGGAAGAAAAAGTTCTCTATTTCTAGGTCGGTCTTCAGCTATGCTACTGGTTACTGTTGTTAGAAGCAAGAAGATTCTTCATAGATATCGGGAGCTATTCTTAAATGCACAAAAGAAAAAAAAAATCTTTTGTTTTCTGGCAGCTTGTATGTATAAAGGCTTCAGTGTGCTAGTCAATACATTATGGGTGTTTTTGATATACTTGAAAATTAGATAAAACCAGTATAGATAATAGGATTTCATTGTTGAATTTGAGACTTTTAAGGGTATTTTTAGTCTCTATAGTATTTAGGAATAAGACAGGTTTGAAACAAACTGCATGCATTCAGAGTTGTTTGCTTCTACCTTCTGAGGCCCTAGGAAGCTATTTTGCCATTTCTTAATGATTTAGGGTACAACAGCTTGTATTTTGTCATTAAGATGTGTTTGCTTTATAATGATTTTGGCTTTAGTGGTGGTGTTGTCTTTGTTGTCATAAAATTGAGTCACTGAAGCATCCTTGAATACATAGTCTGCTTATTTTTTCTTATATAATGTATATATAATATTTTTTGTATAATAACATACAGGATAAATAATATATACATTTGTGAAACTAGTGCTGTTCTTTGATTATATCTGTAACTCTTCTGTTTGCACAGGTCTGAGAGCAGTGCCATTCTTCAGGGTCAGATGAATATCCTCTTCACTTTCGTGTCCTGTGCATGCTCCTTTCTTTGAGCTTGAGTTTGACTGTTGTTGCGACACCCTTTCTTTTTCTTGCTTGATTCTTGAAGCCTTTCATACTGCTTTGTTTATGGTCTGACTCTCTTGTTGATGCAGCAAGCCTGCCCTTTGTCTTCAATACGAGTGTTTAAAATCTTTCTGTTCCAACAGTATTTGTAGATAGTACAAGGCTGAAAACATGACCAATTCTTCATGAAAAATTTGTAGGCTTCAGTTTTTATTTTGATTCTGAATCTGAACAAAACCAATATACCCAAGATTTCTTTTTTCAGTGGAGAATTAGAAAGATGATGAGGCTAGCCCCATATGACCAAATCATTGCAGTTTCACAGTAGTCAGGCCAGCCTCATCTCTTTGCAAATAAAGAACTTTTTAAATAAAACTGTGTATGGCAGGTTATTTGTTCAATACATGAGACTGAAATTCATGACCTGGTTTTGTTTTACTTGATTAAATTATCAGTTTTCAGGTGAATGTATTCAGTGTTACCATGGGATATTGGGGGCAGGTGGTAGGAGACAGGTTTGGTTATGTTTAGCTTAGGAACATTACCCAAGCTAAACCTGGGTTCTTGCAATCACCCAGGTTACATGAGATCAGAGAGATCTTGTTCTTGTTTCCTCAGTACCAAGTGGGCAGATGTACAGTGATTTACAAAAAGTTTCTGAGAATAATCTATGTTTACTGTGGAATGTTTCTTAAATTTTGACCAGCTGCTGGGAAATCTCTATGGCATGCAGATCTTGCTAAAAGAAGGTGGCTTCAGAACTGCTGGGAAGTGTGGCTGGCTGGAGCCACAGCAACCTGTAATGATTGTAAGGCACAAATACAGTGATGGCCTAGCACCTCACAATGCAGGTGTCCCTTTCAGCTGTTTTGTTATTACAGAAATAAAGTAACACTGTCATGATGTCTATTTGCTTTAAATATTAATGTCATTTATTTTAGCACCAGTGTTTTATTTTGCCTTTTCAGTACATTCTTCAGCCCATAGAAAGGGAGTAAAGCATGTGTGTCTTCTGATGGTCCTGCAGAAGAGACAGGAACCTCTTAGTGTTTACACACTTGTTAAACAGCTGTGTACTGAGATCATAATTGTGTGATTAATCATGCTTAAACCAGACTTGTGATGTATGTTTTGTGTGCGGCATGGATGTATTTGCTTTGCATGGTTACCGTGAAATCGTGCTTCAAAAATATTCGTTGAGACATAGCAAGGTGTTTTTTTTTTTTTGTCTGGTTTTTTGTTTTTTTTTTTTTAATTAAAGAAAACCCCAAGATCTTGAAATGCATCTGTACCCTTTATACGTTAATGCACTTGTATCTATAGAGATGGACACAGAAATACAATTGGCTTTGCAAGCGCATATGCCCTTATGCAGGAACATGCAAGATGAAAGGTTTGCATTGTTTGCAGGTGCATTTTGAGAGGCTGATTATAGACTTGACACTTAATGTAGTGTACTGATTACCTTGGGGTCCAATCATGCAAAGATTTACAGCTGAGGGTTGTACTGGCCACTGTGAGGAATCCCACTGACTGCAATTTTGAAAGAACTTGCTGTGCAGGAGAGAAGTAAAATTTGGCATTGTGAAGCAAACACTCCAGATGATCTCTAATGTAGTCTCCACAAAGCTGTCAGAAGCTGCAAAAATGGCTTTGGCAAGTTTCTAAACTTCTGTCTAAGAGAGATTTTTCTCTGTATTGATGGAAATTACATGCCTTAGTTTTGTCTCTTTCAAGGCAGTGATGGATAAATTTCTGAAATATGAAAAAGCTGGGGGAAGCCTGAAGCTATACAAGTTTTCCTTTTTCCTTCTTCAGCGTGTTGTAAAAACAGTGTAAATGTTTGATATAATAAAGGAAGATATGCCAAGGAAAAATCTCTTGTTCTCTAACTATATCCATTTAAGATGTAATCATTCTGGTGGTGGAGTGTTATGACTCTGAAGGTAACATGTAACATTCTGATCTGTATAGTCTTTGAGACATTGATACTTGGCAATAATGCTAATTTTTAGCATTTTTCATCTTTCCAAAGGGTTAGAAATGAAGAAATGCAACTTTGGCATGAAAACGATCATAAACTTTTGAGATCTACTTATCAGGAGAGGATGCAGGTTTCAGCCACAAAACGAAACCAGCTTTTTCAAGAAAAGAAATGGCTACAGGTAACAGGACTGCTCTAAAGATCCAATGCTGTGTGGGGAAAAGCTTGTAAGCTGTCACACAGAATTCAGTACATTTATTGTAATAGTGACTTTGCTTCTGTGCAGCAATTAGAGCCTTGGCTTTAGTCCAGTTGATAATCTAAGTGATGATTGGAGATGGCAGCCACAGGAGCTGTGTTAATCTCATTATGGAGAAGCAGAACTGCAAGGCTTGGTGGCTTGTGTGCATGCTTTAACTTTCCTCCTTATCTTTTAAAGTGTGCTCTTCATGTTCTAATTTGCCATTTTAATATTTCACTGATCTCCAGAAGGTTTTATTCAAAGACAAAAAGTGTTCGTCTGATTCTGGTTAGAATTGACTGTAGATACATGATTTACCAGCTTTTGTTCCTGAAAGATGATTGATGCATTTCATAAGGATTGAAGGAATCATCATGGAGCTGCGTTAGCATTTGCCAACAATAACTTTACACTGACATGTGATGTCACAATGCGGTAGTTTGGCAAATGGAATGCTTTTAAGATGGCTTCTGTCCAATTTTAAATCTGTAAGTCTTTTCTGCAAAATTTAGCTCCTTTCACTGTCCTTCAAAAAATCCCAATTTACTGGTTAGTGCAAGTCTTTGCTCCACCTCCTTTTAAACCTTGGCAATCATACTTGTCAATGTGACATTTTAGAGAGCTAGTTGGTCTGGTTTTATTTTTTTTTTTTTTTTCTTGTGGTCTTGTCTTGAAATCTTATTATTTTTGATACTTTTCTTCCTTTGGTGGATCTGATAGTATAATCATCTGTTTATTTGTATACATACAAATATATATATGAAAACCAGAAAGAATTAGAGCGAAATACCTATTGGCCATTGCAAAATCTTACTTAGATGAAGAAATGTCTTTTCTATCCTAGTCTTCACCTTTGTACTGTTTAATTTATTTCATCAACATATAAGAGGAGGCATAGTATAGTTCAACATTATCGGTGTCCAGAAAGGTTATTTTTTAATAATCTAGACATCTAGCCAGCTATGTCGAGACATTTAAATGAAAACTGCTGTAGTTAAGTCTCCACTCCAGGCAATGTTTTTGTACTTGCTCCAGGTCAATCTTTATTCCTATGTAGTTATACTGAATTTATGTGAGTATAAATTAGTCACATCGTTACACAGGTATGCTGTTTATGAGCATTTGATCAAAATTACCATGAATTTGAGGTTCTGGAGAAGAAGGCTGACCTGTGACATTTGGTGGCTCCCAAGCATCCCTTAAGGATTGCTTCTGCCCAAAATGTCGTATGATCTGAAGACATCATTGTTGTTGTGGGGTTTTTGTTGGTTGGTTGGTTTTCTGGTTTTTTTTTTTTTTTTTTTTTTTCTTTTCATCCCCTACTCAGCCTTACTTTCCTTTCTTTTTCCTTCTACTCTCTTTCCTGTTGGTTCTGCATTTTGTCTTCAGGGATTGGAGAGCTTGTGACAGTATCTAAAATTTACATATTGATGTTTCTACTGTAATCTGTGCTTCATGGAGAATACCAGCCCGTAAGTGAAGCTGGAGGTTTACAATCAGTACGGAATAGCTGTCACGTTATAGAAATCTCAGTTTAAACTCAAATCCACAAAATACAACTCCAGTTTATGTTTAGTGAGCTGAATATCAGCTGCTGCTTTATGCTGTGACTTCCAAGTCCTCTTTATCTATCCCTGGAGGCTTACCAAGAACTCATTAAAGGCTTCTTGGCATTTCTGGAAAAGAAGGCAGAAGAATTCCAGGTTACTGACTAAAATTTCCATTCTCCCAAGAATGCCTGTGAACTATTCCTGAGCAAAACAGCTTTCTCTCTGTGAATGCAGATTGTGTGCTTCTGATGTCTATTTATGTTGTAAAAACATTTCAGTACTGAAAATGTGTTTGTAAAACCAAATTCTGTTTATCTCCCTTTCTGTTCCCATGTAGGTTGCTTATTGCAGTGATTGCAATTACTACATTTTTACAGAGTATGAAGGTCTTTGTATTAAGTAGGGCCTGTGAAGATTTTGGCAGTATTCCCAAACTGGTAACACAGAGACAGAATTGTCCTTTGTGCACTCTAAAAGCCTAATTTGAGACTGAAAGAAACAAAACTGATGGTTTTGGCCTGCTGACCTTTCTGTCCTAGACAAATGCCTGTGGGTTGAAACATGGGCCACTCTGTTCTCTTGTCACTGAATCTAAGGCCAAAAAGGAGGAAAATAATTGATGAATTTAGTGTGCCAGTACTAATACAAGTTGAATTTTTGGAGCCAGTCAACCTCTTAAAATGCTAGGATTGTTTCTTGTAATTTTAAGTGATACTCGGGGAGCTTGTTGCAATGCAGCAAACCTGAAAGTATGTTTGTTGACAAAAATCACAATTAAAGAACTAAATTTCACTTAAAATATACTGAAAATATTAAAGTAATGTTAAGGTTTGAAAGCAAAACACTCAAAAAGCAAAGAAATGCTTAAGTTGGCTACCTGTGCATAGTATGTATGCTTTATGAGAGTCTTTAATTATATGAACATGCCTCCTTTTCTGGATTC